>NC_089842.1:12242003-12542003 GCF_035609145.1 Eleutherodactylus coqui
TGTGTGCATTACTGTTGTGTCTGGCTGGAAGTAGTAGTGCACCAATTTTTTTTTAAAGCATCTAGACCTGAGCAGAGCATTTCAGCTATACCATTCTCTGTGTGCAGTGCATTAGGCAGAGTTCTCATCGCTAAACAGTACGCTAATTTTTCCTGGGCCACTGCAGAGCATTTCAGCTATACCATTCTCTGTATGCAGTGCATTAGGCAGAGTTCTCATAGCTAAACAGTAAGCTAATTTTTCCTGAGCCACTGCAGAGCATTTCAGCTATACTGTTCTATGTATGCAGTGCATTAGGCAGAGTTCTCATTGCTAAACAGTACGCTAATTTTTACTGGGCCCCTGCAGGGCATTTTAGCTATACCATTCTCTGTGTGCAGTGCATTAGGCAGAGTTCTCATTGCTAAACAGTACACTTATTTTTCCTGAGCCACTGCAGAGCATTTCAGCTATATCGTTCTATGTGTGCGGTGCATTAGGCAGAGTTCTCATCGCTAAACAGTACGCTAATTTTTCCTGGGCCACTGGAGAACATTTTAGCTATACCTTTCTATGTGTGCAGTGCATTAGGCAGAGTTCTCATCGCTAAACAGTACGCTAATATTTCTGAGCCACTGCAGAGCAATTCAGCTATACCATTCTTTGTGTTGGGTGAAGTAGCCACAGTTATCAGCACTATCCACTGGCTTTATAGTTTTCTGCCCCTGTGCAGAGCGTCTCACAATACCCTTTTCTTGGGTGCGGTAAAGTAGCCACAGTTATTAGCACTATCCACTGACTTTATAGTTTTCTGCCCCTGTACAGAGCGTCTCACAAAACTCTTTCCTTGGGTGTGGTGAAGTAGCCGCAGTTATTAGCACTATCCACTGGCTTTATAGTTTTCTGCCCCTGTGCAGAGCGTCTCACAATACCCTTTCCTTGGGTGCGGTAAAGTAGCCGCAGTTATTAGCACTATCCACTGACTTATAGTTTTCTGCCCCTGTGCAGAGCGTCTCACAACACTCTTTCCTTGGGTGCGGTGAAGTAGCCGCAGTTATTAGCACTATCCACTGGCTTTATAGTTTTCTGCCCCTGTGCAGAGCGTTTCACAATACCCTTTTCTTGGGTGCGGTAAAGTAACCGCAGTTATTAGCACTATCCACTGGCTTTATAGTTTTCTGCCCCTGTGCAGACATCTCACAATACCCTTTCCTTGGGTGCGGTGAAGTAGACGCAGTTATTAGCACTATCCGCTGGCTTTATAGTTTTCTGCCCCTGTGCAGAGCGTCTCACAATAACCTTTCCTTGGGTGCGGTAAAGTAACTGCAGTTACTAGCACTATCCACTGGCTTTATAGTTTTCTGCCCTGTGCAGACATCTCACAATACCCTTTGCTTGGGTGCGGTGAAGTAGCCGCAGTTATTAGCACTATCCGCTGGCTTTATAGTTTTCTGCCCCTGTGCAGAGCGTCTCACAATACCCTTTCCTTGGGTGCGGTAAAGTAACTGCAGTTACTAGCACTATCCACTGGCTTTATAGTTTTCTGCCCTGTGCAGACATCTCACAATACCCTTTCCTTGGGTGTGGTGAAGTAGCCGCAGTTATTAGCACTATCCACTGGCTTTATAGTTTTCTGGCCCAGTGCAGAGCGTCTCACAATACCCTTTCTTTGGGTGCGGTGAAGTAGGCGCAGTTATCAGCACTATCCACTGGGTTAATAGCTTTCTGCCCCTGTGCAGAGCGTCTCACAATAACCTTTCCTTGGGTGCGGTGAAGGAGCCACAGTTATCAGCACTATCCACTGGCTTTATAGTTTTCTGCCCCTGGGCAGAGCGTCTCACAATACCCTTTTCTTGGGTGCGGTGAAGTAGCCGCAGTTCTTAGCACTGTCCACTGGCTTTATAGTTTTCTGCCACTCCATACAGCCTCTCTTATCTACAAGTCTCTGTGAGCAGTAAATGACCCCTAGGTATCTGCAAGACAGCGGTTTAATTTTTTCCGTACACAGCATTGAGACTCCGGTATCTACAAGTCTCTGTGTGCGGTGATTTAGCCACGGTTCTCAGTGCTATACAGTGGGGTAATTTATTTGGGCCCTGCTCTATCCTTCATCCGATATGATGAGGAGTAGGAGTAAGGGTCGAGGATGGAGACGCGGGCGTCCAAGTAAGGGTGTGGGCACAGGCCGAGGTCCTGGGCGGGGTGAATCATAGCCAGCTGCTGAGGGATTAGGAGAGAGGCAAGTCTCTAAGCTCCCCAGCTTCATATCACAATTTACGGGTCCGCGTGGTAGACCTTTATTACAAGCAGAGCAGTGCAAGCAGGTCCTGTCGTGGATCGCAGATAACGCGTCCAGCAATGTATCGAATGCCCAGTCATCTACGCAGTCCACTACTCCCGGCCTAGGGACTGCACCTCTGAATCCTCTGGCTGCTCCTCCTTCCTCCCAGCCTCCTCACTCCATGAAAATGACAGATTCTGAGCAGGCAGACTCCCAGGAACTGTTTTCGGGTCCCTGTCCTGAGTGGGAAAAAAACGGTTCCTCTCTCACCTGAGGAGTTTGTCGTAACCGATGACCAACATTTGGAAAGTTCCCAGAGTCCAGGTGATGAGGCTGGGACTTCCGGCAACTGTCTCAAGAGCTTTTTTCGTGGATGAGGATGATGAGACACAGTTGCCTGTCAGTGAGGTGGTAGTAAGGGCAGTAAGTCCGAGGGAGGAGCGCACAGAGGATTCGGAGGAAGAACCGCTGGACGATGAGGTGACTGACGCCACCTGGCTTGCTAAGCCTACTGAAGACAGGGCTTCAGAGGGGGAGGCAAGTGCAGCAGCAGGACAGGTTGGAAGAGGCAATGGGGTGGCCAGTGGGAAAGGCAGGGCCAGAGCAAACAGTCCCACATCTGTTTCCCACAGCACCCCCTCGTGGCAAGCCTCTGTGCAGAGGGCTAGATGTTCAAAGGTGTGGATGTTTTTTAGCGAGAGCACAGACGACTGACGAACAGTGGTGTGCAAACTGTGCCGCACCAAGATCAACCGGGGAGCCACTACTACCAGCCTCACCACCGCCAGCATACGCAGGCATATGATGGCCAAGCACCCCACAAAGTGGGACGAAGGCCATTCACTGCCTCCGGGTCACACCACTGCCTCTTCCCCTGTGCTACAACCTGCCACACAGATCCAATCCCCCTCCCAGGACGCAGGCACAAGTGCCTCCTGGCCTGCACCCACACCCTCACCTTCACGGTCCTCCACTCCATCCTGCAATGTCTCTCAGCGCAGCGTTCAGCTGTCGCTAACACAAGCGTTGGAGTGAAAGCGTAAATACGCCGCCACCCACCCGCATGCACAAGCTTTAAACCTGCACATTGCCAAATCAATCAGCCAGGAGATGCTGCTGAACAGGCTTGTGAAAGCGGAGGCTTTCAAAAACATGATGGCGGCAGCGGTCCTGCGCTACTCGGTCGTCAGTTGCCACTATTTTTCCCAGTGTGCCATCCCCGCCCTACACTAGCACGTCTCCCACAAGATAAACCGTGCCCTCACCAACGCAGGTACTGGGAAGGTCCACTTAATGACAGACACGTGGACAAGTACTGGCGGGCAGGGACACTATAACTCCCTGACGGCACATTGGGTGAACTTGGTTGAGGCTGGGACGGAGTCAGAGCCTGGGACCGCTCATGAGCTACCCACACCGAGGATAGCGGGTCCTACCTTGATGCTGGTTTCTGCGGCGTATTATGCCACCTCCTCCAAAGCCCCCTCCCCTCCTCGTCCGCCACCTCTCAATTAAGAAGTGTGAGCACATCACCAGCAGTCGGTAGAGCGTGGAACGGCAGCACAGCGGTGGGCAAGTGTCAGCAAGCCATGCTGAAACTAATCAGCTTAGGTGACAAGAGGCACATGGCCCCCGAGCTGTTACAGGGTCTGACAGAGCAGACCGACCTCTGGCTTTCACTGCTGAGCTTCCAACCGGCCATGGTCATGTGTGACAAGGGCCATAACCTGGTGGCGGCTCTGCAGCTTGGCAGCCTCACACACATGCCATGCCAGGCCCACATTTTCAATCTGGTGGTTCAGCGGTTTCTGAAAAACTACCCCCGCTCGTCTGACCTGCTTGGCAAGGTGTGCCGCATCTGCGCACATTTCCGCAAGTCCACCACAAATGCTGCCACCCTCAGGACACTGCAACGTTGGTTTCAGCTGCCAGAGCACAGACTGCTGTGCGACGTGCCCATGCGCTGAAATTCTACGCAGCACATGTTGGCCAGGCTGTAAGAGCAGCGTAGAGCAATTGTCAAATACCAGCTGCAACATGGGCGGCGGAGTGGTAGTCAGCCTTCACAGTTCTTTATAGAGGAGTGGGCATGTATGGCAGACATCTGTCAGGTCATCGGAAACTTTGAGGAGTCTGCCAGAAAGGTGAGCGGCGATATGGCCATCATTAATGTTACCATCCCGCTGCTTTGCCTGCTGAAAAGTTTGCTGCTAAGCATAAAGGCCGACGCTTTGCGGTTAGAACAGGAGACGGGGGGTGACAGTATGTCGCTTGATAGCCAGACCACCCTCACATCTATATCTCAGCATGTTTTGGAGGAGGAGGAGGGGAAAGAGACTGCTCACCACTCCCCAGTTAAGGCTGAGTCGGAGGGAGTACTGTAAAAAGATTGTGAGGGAGTACGTAGCCGATTGTACCACCATCCTTCGTGATGCCTCTGCTCCATACAACTATTGGGTGTCAAAGCTGGACACGTGACACGAACTTGCGCTGTATGCCCTGGAGGTGCTGGCCTGCCCTGCCGCTAGTGTCTTGTCAGAGAGGGTGTTTAGTGCAGCTGGGGGGATCATCACAGATTAGCGTACCCACCTGTCAACTGCTAGCGCCGACACGCTTACACTCATAAAGATGAGCAAAGGCTGGATTTCCCCAGACTTCTCTTCTCCACTGGTGGAAAGCAGCAGATTCTAAAGATTCTTTTCGTTGCAACAGGAGAAATATGCATCCTCTATCACCCCAAAAATGGGAAAAGTAGCTTGGTCTATCCCGCTCGGATATTACTCCTCCTCCTCCTCAAACAGCATGTCATCACACTGAATCGCCAATTTTTCTGCAGGCCAAAAGGCTCTGTTAAAACCAATGTTTTGGGAGGGCTGCCTCCGGGCTCTGTTACAAATTAAGCAACAACAACCTCTATCTTTAAAAAATGTTTATGGGTTTCACCTGCCCTCGGGGTTAAGCAATTTTTCATAGGTACACTTGTACTCTTGGTACACCAATTTTTCAGACCCTCGCCTATACTCTTAGGCAACTAATTTTTCCAGGCTTCGTCTATACTCTTGGTACACCAATTTTTCAGAGTTTTGCCTATACTCTTAGCCAACTAATTTTTCCGGGCTTCACCTAGACTCTGGGTAAACAAATTTTTTCAGGTGTTCGCCTATACTCTTGGTACACCAATGTTTGAGGGGTTCGCCTATACTCTTTCTACAGAAATGTTTCAGGGGTCCACCTATACACTTGCTACTGAAAGGTTTGAGGGGTTCGCCTATACTCCTACTACAGAAAAGTTTCAGGGGTCCGCCTATACACTTGCTACTGAAAGGACTGAGGGGTTCATCTATACTCCTACTACTGAAAAGTTTCAGGGGTCCGCCTATACTCTTGCTACAGAAATGTTTCAGGGGTCCGCCTATACACTTGCTACTGAAAGATTTGAGGGGTTCACCTATACTCTTGCTACAGAAATGTTTTAGGGGTTCGCCTATACTCTTGCAACTGAAAGGTTTGAGGTGTTCGCCTATACTCTTGCTACTAAAATGTTTCAGAGGTCCGCCTATACACTTGCTACAGAAAGGTTTGAGGGGTTCACCTATACTCTTGCTACAGAAATGTTTCAGGGGCTCACCTATGCTGTGGGTGCACAAATATTTCCCATTGCAGTGTTTTAGCTATCTGGCACAAATACACTGAATGACTTGGGTAGGGCACAGAAGGCTTTCCCATTGCGGTGTTTAGCTATCTGACGCATACAAAGAATGAATTGGGCAGAAGTGTGGGCAGAGCCTGAGGTCCTTGGCGGGGTGAAACTCTGCCATTTGTGGGCACTCTGATTTCTTCATATTTAATACTGTCCCTGGGACCCGCCTATGCTGTGGATGCACAAATGTTTCCCAGCGCGATGTCCAGCTGTCTGGCACAAATACACTTAATGACTTGGGTAGGGTGCAGAAGGCTTTCCCATTGCGGTGTTCAGCTATCTGACACATACACAGAATGAATTATGTGGGGACACATGGGTTTCCCATACCTATGTAACTCACGGCACCTTGGGTCACACAAGGTGGAGGCTGGGACCGAGCCTGACCCTGGGACCGCTCACATGCTTCCCACACAGAGGATTGCGGGTCTTACCTCGATCACGGTTTCTCGGTATTACTATGCCACCTCCTCCTCCTTGGGGTCTGGTGATCAACGTTGCTCGGCATGTATTATCTCTCATGCTACAAACTACCACAGTTATCCGAGATACTGGATTGGAGCGTTCACAGGAAGCGAAACAGATTTCATGAGACTTTCACAGGGTCACTGTATACCTCTGATGGCTACTTTTGCCACACCTCCTGCTTTAAACCAATCTTTGGTGTTAGTATGCGCTGCTGTATTGTCGAGATGTGTAGAAGTACTGGCTCCTGAGTCCCCTTTATGCCCACGATTGCGGCTCCTGACAATTTTGTGACAGAGGTGGCACGGGATTGGAATGATGATCGTACGTCAATTTATCATCAATTCTCATCAGCATTGTGGGCTATCGCCCACACTTTCAAAGAGGATCGCTGCCTGGCCCTGCCAAACCTCTGCAGTGTGTGTCTCTGGTTCCTCCTTATCGCAGACGCACTTATAAATAGACATGAGGGTGGTGTGGCTATCAAGTGAGCGTCGACAGCTGAACGCTGCGCAGGGAAAATTTTGTGTGCGCTTTGGACGCAGGCTCGTGCAGGGGGTTGGATGGCAATGCCAGCATGTAACCCAAGAGATGAGGCAGCGGTGTCACCCGCAGGCGGTGATTGTCCTTGGTTGCAGCTAGTGTGGTGCTTAGCTAAGATGTGTCAGAGCGTGTGCCTTGCTGCTTATGGTCTGTCCCAAGTAAATTGTTAGGGGGGGTGACCACCAGGCTCTTGCCCCCAATTTGGCTTAATAGTGGGACCTGGGAGCCTCAGATGCACCCATTCATGCTGCCCCTGTCGTTCCCTATCAGTTTCTGTGGTGTTTTCATCACTTTCTGATCTTTTCAGGTGTTTCACACAACCTCTCCCATGCGGAGCATCGGTCAGCTGGAAAAATGCTCGAGTCCCTCATTGACTTCAATGGGGTTCGTTACTCGAAACGAGCTCTCGAGCATTTCGAAAAGCTCGACTCGAGTAACGAGCACCCGAGCATTTTGGTGCTCTCTCATCTCTATTCTTTATCATCCAGAACACCTAATTGCAAACCCACATGCAGCAATTTATGTAATTCTACAAGACAATCCTGCAGTGGATTATTCTTGATTAATCTATAGACTTTAGTGTCATATAATATATTTCTAATAAGCGCTGCATATGGGTCACAATCTGATTTTCATATCACCAAATTTTTATTTGACATTACATTTTTTTAAATCCCTTCTTTCTTTATTACTAAGATTATCCTTTTTCTTCTCTGTTATTTCATTGATCTTTTTTATATTCATCAACTCACTCTCCATAATTTGCTGAAACTCTTCCATGTGTTTTGTCCTTGAAGCTAATGGATAGAATTTAGGGTTAGGAATATAAAAGTCAATTTTCATGGTGTTACTAACTTCTTTTTCCAAACCCATAAGGTCTTTTAAGGCCATTATCTCATTAACCCTTTCCAATCCATTTATTTTTCCTCATCCATTCTCCCTAGCTCCAAATAAATTGGAGCTGGGGAGAATGGATGAGAAAAAATACATTTTCCCTGCATCCTCCTGAACTGACAGAGTTCAGGAGGGTGCAGGTGCTCACTGCACCGTGGAGGGCCCTGCTTACCTGTCCGGCGTCTTCCACTTTCTCCCTTCTGCCTCCCGGCTCGGCGTTCATGTGACCGCTGGGGGTCAGGTAACACCGGCGTTCACACGATTGCCAGGCGGAATCTCCTGCATTACATGGCGCTAATTGAGCGCTATGTAATGTGTAAAGGAGAAGGCAGAAAGGGTTAAAAACCCTTTCTGCCTTCTCCTCGGTGGTGCTTGATGAGGATCAGTGCAGGAGTCTATCTGCACCCGATGTGTCTGATGATCGGGTGCAGATGCACTCCTGCACTGCAGTGTCGGGCCTGCCCCGACATCGGAGCTGTGGAGGGAAATGATGATGTGGGGGCAGGCCCGACATTGGATTGGAAAGGGTTAAATGTTCTGTTGTTAAATTCATTATTATAGTGGTCATCCACATTGGCTAAGGAAGTTCTCCGTTCTTCTTGTGTCTTGTTGTAAAAGTGTTTTCTTTACGGTTAGTGTCCTAATAAATTTGTTCACATCCAATAGTGTTTCAAACAATGAGAAATCACTTTCAGGAGAAAAGTTTAGTCCCTTGTTCAGAACACGTATTTGATGTTCAGTGATGACATAAGGAGTTAATACAATCACATTGTTATTTAAAGTCTCTTGTCCCTCCTTGTTTGAATCCCCTAGTTTTTTTGCACCTTCCGTCTGATGTTAACTCCTGAAGTGCCCGGCTCCGGGCTAGATATACTGCAACTAGAGGAATTCCTCTCATTAGTGTTTCCCCTCCGTATCAGTAGTAGAAAAAGTGAACGTTTCTCATTCGCCCTAAACGATCCACCGGCTAACCCGTGCCATGACCTTGATGACATCGCATCCGTTGCTGTGGATGATCATTCTGTGCCTACGGATGCTCCTTCATGGAAAGAGGTTCATTCTGCTATTCAGAAAATTAGATACGAATGCGCCGCTGGCTCAGATGGCATTCCACCTGAACTGCTGAAATGTGCAATTGAGCCGATAAGCACTGCTTTATATCAACTATTTCTGCGTGTCTGGTCTTGTGAGAAAGTCCCCATCGAATGGAAGGAGGGCATCATCCTCGCCCTGTACAAGGGAAAGGGCCCAAAAACAACATGCACTAGCTACAGGCCGATAATGCTCCTCTCGGTTCTCGGCAAGGTCTTTGCGTATGTTCTACTCTCAAAGGTGCAACCACTCCTGACCTCCAAGCGGAGACCCCAGCAGTCAGGCTTCACGGCTGGCCGCTCCACCATGGATGCCATACTCACTCTTAGGCTCCTCTTAGAGAAACAAAGAAAATTTAACAAACCGCTCCTCGTCGCGTATGTCAATCTCGAGGCGGTGTTCCACTCGGTCGACAGAGAAGCCTTCTGGAAGGCCTTGCGTGGCATTGGCGTCCCCACATCTCTTATAAACCTACTAAAAGACATGCATCAGGGCACATCCGCCAAAGTCCGTAACAACAATTCAACCTCTACTAGTTTTGCGACCTCGTCTGGTGTTCGACAAGGTTGCTTCTTGGCTCCTGCACTCTTCTGCAGGGCCACGGACTGGACTCTTCAGCGTATTGTCCAAGGTAATGGGGTCACTCTTCTGGAGTACCACTTTACCGACCTGGACTACGATGTTGCACTTTTGGATGTCACATCTAATAATCTGAGACACTCATTGGAACAGTTCGATTTTGAGGCGTCCTGTCTTGGGCTTCACATCTCCTGGCAAAAAACGAAGCTGCAAAATCTAGGAGCAGGCGCAATCCCTCCGGACCTATACGTAAATGGACAGAGAGTCGCGGCTGTCAGTAAGTTCGTGTACTTCGGCAGCGTTCAGCACACAGATGGAAGGGCGCTTCCAGACATCCTGCGGAGAATAGCACTGGCAGCCTCAGCGATGAGGTCCATGGATAAACTCTGGCGGAGGCAGAACATTGCTCTCAGGACCAAGATTCGACTTGCACTGTTTGGTCATGTTGCGCGCTTGTCAGAAGCTGTTCCGGCCCACGGTGCTCTAACTGTGGCAACTGCTAGGAAAATTGAGAGACGACCCCCTGCCGGATCGCGGAGGCCTCCTGGTCGTCCGCGGCACTAGTGGGTGCAACAGATAGGCAACGGTACCTTTTCTGACATCAACACCAAATGGAACAATGCTCTTGGTCGTGGTCATTCTAGATCGGCGCTACGGACCCTTGTCGTCCAAGCAAGATAAGTAACTAACTGGTAATTTTGCATGTCTGAATTCTTCATGCTGTGGCAACATGGTACGGGGTGACATGTTTCGACATCACCTGATGTTTAAGATTAAAGGGGTTCTGTCACTAAAAAAAGAAAAATGCTATACTTATCTATTCCTCCCCCATCAGTCTACTTACCAGATCTTCACCTCCCTTATCTTCTCCTGTCTCCTGCAGTCTGGGGGCTCACTTCAGCTCCAGCTGCCTGATTCTGCTCCTTCCTGTGAGGTTACATACATTAGGTTGGCAGTCTGCCAATGTACATTATGTCACAGCTCACAGGTCAGCAGGAGGACTGCCTATCTTATTCAGAGATTGCTCATGCGAGCTGTCTCTGAAATAGATTACAATTCCTTCCTAGGCAGTGAAGCTACAGCACAGGGATGTGACCTTCACTGACCCAGCAGGAAGGAGTTTGTGATAAAGCAGCCTTCATAACAAGCTGGGCCTAGCCTGCAGTGAGCTGACCTGGGGCACTGGAGAAGCTCAACCAGGAGAAGATGTGATAAGGAGACAGACAGGGAAGGAATGGGTAAGTTTAGATACATTTTTTTTAATGACAAGGACCGTTATACTTGTAGATCATCATATGTGATCTATTTGATCACATGCCCTTGTGGCAAAGCATATGTAGGTGAGACGGTGCAGGAGGTAAACATTAAAGCACAATTAGGACAGAAGTAAAGGAGTTGCCCATTGTTAAACATTTTATGGAATGCAAACACTCATTTAGCACCATATATATGATATTGTGGTTATTTGTCCCTTCTAGTGCTTTATTATGTAGGCAGATTGTGTACCATATTATCAATCTGATAACTACTTTTATGTTTATTACTTTTAGTTGCAAATGATGGGCAGTGACGTGTTTATGTCCAGCTGGAGAGGCTTTGTGCATTTTTATGTGTGTGTGTATATATATATGTGTGTATATAGATATATATAGATATGTATGTATATGGTATATCGTCTATGTTAACTGAGCTTGATAAAGACCCTTTTTGGTTGGGTCGAAACGTCGCCAGATATTTTATGGAGGAATAAAGTTTGATTTTTATTCATTTGAATGCTGCCTTGTCCAGGCTTTTATGAGAGTGCTTGTGGAGTGACACCGACCCGCATTCCTCCTCTGGAGTGCTCCCAATCCAGGACCGGTGACATATAGATAACGTAGATTTTAGGACCGCATTCATCCTGTGTATCCTCCCTACCTCTGAGCTCTAGCCTGTCAGTACGTGAATTGTACCTGTAATACCTATTGTTCAAGCTTAATTCAAGTAAAAGTTATACCGGGCCATGGTATTAGTGTATCTTGACGCCACCTGAAGCTGGGGGGTTGACGGGAAACGCCCCTCTCACACCCCTAGCTTTGGATTGGCTCAAGATCTGTACCCTGGATTTGTGACAGAAGCCGGCGAGGCTCAGCGAAATAGCCTACGTTCTGTTCCCCCCACGTCTCTGCCCCCAGCTCGCGATGCTCACCTCCCTCGGCTGTGCTGCGGGCTACAGCGCTGCACGTAAAGGCTCATGTTCCCCTGTCTGAGCTCTGTGGTTAGCCGATCGCGCTGCTCACCTCACCACCGCCTGCTCTGCAGCCTCCGGCGTTGCACTTACAGGGTTTTCTCAGCTCACCTCTGCCTCCACTTGTTCGCGCTGCGCCGGTCTCCCCAATCTTGTGCAGTGTGCCGCTCTGTCACCCAATGCGCTGCACGCTGGACGCTCCGCCTCTAGGTTCCGGACTCTGAGGTGGGGCCGGCTGCAGTCTCCCCTGTGCTCTGCTGCAGCCTTTGCCGTTGGTATGACCGTGGCGCTGCTCCCCACCGCCGATGTGCCTCTCCGCTCCTGCAGTGCCAGCCCTCAGAGAAGGCCTCTGTCGCAGCAAAAACAGCACCCAACGTAGAGACCAACGAGGTGGCTGGCTGGTGAGTAACACTGCTGCGGGGGCACAGCCCAACAGGGTGACTAAAAGCCAATGTGGAAGTAGGGGTGTGACAGGGCCATCCTTCTTTTTAAGCCCTGTCACACCCCTACTTTCCGGTGGCTAATACCCCGGGCCATAACCGTTCCTAAGGACCTGAGGTACTATACACAAGTCTCTGTGATTATTACTCCGCCACATAGAATAACGGTGTGTGGGAACGGTGGCATCACGAGTGATATCTACGACAACCCCCCTCATCCACTTTATAGGCACTCACAGAAAAGGAGTGTCGAAGCCTGGCTTGCAATCTACACTGGCCTTGGCAGCATGTCATCCCTCCGGGACCAGAGCATGGTAACTGCCACCATGACAAGTCAGCACCTAACCCTCCCAGTTCTTCACATCAGCCAGGTGCCCTGGGTCACCTCTCTGGGGTGTAGCAATTATCATTGTACACTATACAGCATCGGTGAACAAGTATACATTGGTGACCATGTATACTGACTTCAGTTCCTGCTGTGGTGGTTCTGTGGGTGCAGAGGCGAAGAGTAGTGCTGTGCACGCTCCCTAAACCCCCACTTTATAGTCCCAATATTTGCAATAATTCCTCCATGATGACCATTGGATCACTTCAATATTTTGTAATTTCGGCCAATAAACATCAGTGACTTTGTGAGAACCATAAAAGTTTATGGTGATGTTAGTGATCTGCTGCCAAGCTCCATCCCTTGGAAGGTAAGCACACAGCATATAAGCCAGATACCAGCGGGCGCCCAGGCTGAACAAGCAAAGCCTCAACATGTGGACCCGGGTCATGTGCCTGCTTGTCCTCATCCACATCAGTACACAAGTTACGGTGAAGGTAAGACCTGCTGCAGCCGCAGGACTATTAGATCTGGTTGGAGAACCATCAGTCTACCTGCAGCAGGCAGATTTGGCTGAACGACTCTCAGTGCAGTGGTGGGGACTGAAATGGAGTATAGTGGTGGGTCTGGTGGTTCATTGTGACCTCTTGGGCTTGCTGAGGGGTACATGCAGGTCCAATGGACTTTCCTATAGTTTTTATCCTATAAATATGTATCCCAGGAGCCCCCCCATAGAATCCGTTATTAGCGTTATTACAGACCATTCATAGTCACTGGGTCCCTGCAGCACTTGCCTGCATGAAAGGGGCTTATAGCTATGTTCATCCAGGGCTCTCTGGTTCTTGAATCCCAGACCTACAGTGAAGATATTTACCTTAGTGGGGAACTAACAGAAAGGGGATGAAAGGGAAAAAAGTTACAGCAGTGATACAAAAGCATATTCTAGTCGCATTTATGCGTCCATTATGCAGAAAAGTGTCACGGCCTGCCCCAAACTCCAAATACCAGAGATTTCTATGATGCCCGGAATTCTGCTCAGGATACCCATGGTCAGACCTGGCAGTGTAATGGAAACCAGTAGTGGTTATCATTCCCCATATGTTACCATATGTTACCCATACAGCAGCTAACATTATTAAGGGACAACCTAAAACTGTAGGGAGTGCAGGAGTCCATGCTCATGAAAGTGAATACCTCAGATACTTAAAAATGTAGTTTACTAGATTCATCCACACACAGGGGGACACTCTAATCATTACAACAGGTGCAGAGGTGGAAATCTCAATCACTGCAGTCCTTTACTTCCTCCCTGCTTAGAGAGAGACCATCTGTCTGAGCAGGGAGGAAGTAAAGGACTGTGGTGATTCAGATCTCCATCTCTGCCCCCTCTTGTAATAACTGACCTGCGCCCTATGTGTGTGGATGGATCTAGTAAGCAGAGAACTGGGTTTCTCTCTCTCTCTTAAGAGAACGATAGACGGACAAAGAAAAAAAGGAGGAGTAAGAAGTGTAATGAGGGCTAGAAAACCTGTAGAGACAGTGACTGGTGACCGGGCTGCACCTCCACTGTATGTATAAAATGGCAGGTAATAATCATACCTTCCTGTTGGTGAATTAGGGGGGTAGAGATGTCTGCAGCATCTGAGCTCTGGAGAGCGGCTCCACAGATGTATTGTACAAGGAGCTCGGAGCTCAGTGGAAGGTTGTGTCTTTGAAGAATACTTTGCAAGCAGGGATATCCTCACATGGATGTGCAGCCTTTATAGTTTGGGATTACTTGTTTTCTGTATATTATCCAGGTTGGAGATTTCACCTTCTCTCTGGAGACTGTCAAGAAGTTTAAAGAAGCAGTGGTTGGCAAAGGAATGGCTGATGAACATGTACAAAGTGATGACATATATGAGAAGATTTGCAGCAAGCACGCTTTACCAGAACTGCAGGATCTGTGTGATACCAAACAGGCAAACCTCATTACAGAGACTCTGCATGGACTTGGTATGAATGAAGTGTACTAAGATATTTCCTGTCCTATCACAATTTACCACTGTTTCAGTAAATGAAGGGAACTCATTGTATAATGACACTTTCTACAGATTCGGTATTGTAGGGGTTGATGTGAATGGGAACCTTGCTCGTAATACCAAGTATTGCCACTGCAGAAAGAACGGAGCTGTCTGCTTCCTGAAGAAATCAGCTCAGTGCACTGGCCCAGCAAACAGCTGATCTGCAGAGATCCCGGGCTGCAGACCTCAACTGATCTACTATTGATGGCCTATTCTATAGATAGACCATCGATAGTTTACTACTGGACAGCCCCTTTAATTCCTCATAGTTTACATGTTCCCTGCTTGCTGTTAGTAACTAGGAATCTTCAGGTGATGATGATGCTCGAACTTTCCTAACTGTACTTATAGCAACCATGAAAACTATCAAAAATTCCTACAGAAAGTCCATGGTAAATTGCAAAACTGTGATCCAGTGATTAACAATCACTTACTGAAGCCCAATACTAAAGAATAAATCCTAATTAGCACAGCTGAGTCAGAGGCATACCCAGAGTCCTATGGGTTCCAGGTGGTGTTATCTGTGTTTGGTGTCATTCACTTTAACTTTTCTTCTCCATCTGGTGCAGACCACTGTGACAACTTCTTTCAGCAAGTCATCTCTGCAGAATTTAGTTCACATGTAATTTTGGCTCTTTGCTTTTCCAAAACCCACCCCACCTTTACATAAAATTCCATCCAAAGAGCCCTTGACAATAACAATATTCCCTTTAGGTCTCACATAGTAATAGTACACCCCCCTTGTTGCCTGAACACAGTTAGTTCCCCACTGTGCCTCCATAGAGTATTAATGTCCCATATATTAAATAATACAAAAATATAGAAGTTGCCCCATATAATAGTGCCCGCACACAGTAGATAGTGCCCTCATATAATATTAGTGTCTCCATATAGTAGATTGTGGCCCCATATATTAGTGCCTTCATACCCTCTGTGGCAAGCTGGGGTCTACTTCCCTGCGGATCGCCAACTTCCAGACCTGAATGGGCTCCAGCCGCGTAGAAACACTCTCTGGAGACGTGGACTTTCTTTAAACGTAGCTCCTGCCAGTCTTTATTCACAGCACAAACAACGTAAACAGAGTCCATATAACGTACTTCAGTAAAAACATAAAGTCCGTATACACAGCCCACCTGGGTGTTGAGGTTAGGGTGGTCAACCCTGTCAACTTCCTGCCTTCCTGGTCTGCACTAGACCCTGGGGTTAGCAGCCCTCCCAGCTCCACTGAGCTGTCTCTCTGGCTCTCTCAGCCAACATCTCCCTGGGTGTAGCAGGAATGTACTTTTATATCCAACTTCCTAACCACACCTATCGGTGTTTTCCCTTTTCTCAGGGACCAGATTGCCTGTCTGTTGCCCCCTACAGGCCGTTCTCTGTAGTGCACCTTTACACCTCATACAGTAATAGTGCCTCCTTATACTAGTACCCTCATACCGTGGATAATACCCTCATATAGTACTAGTGCTCACATAGGCAATTAGTGCCCCCTTTGTGCTAATTGAAATTTTAAAAAACGGAAACTCCCCTACTGTGTCCCCATGATGAGCACCCTGCTCCGCTTCCTGCTGAAGTTACATTCTTGTGCTCCCTGAGCTGACTGGAATTCGGACTTAACTTCCTGCCATTCCATTTATATTTCTGGGGTTGCAAACAGCCAAGTGAAGTTGCTCCTGGCCCAAAGATCGGGCAAGGTCCCCTATGTCCGGGCATGGTAGCACACTCTAATCTCTCTATCTCACACACAATGTATCACTCCCATCATCCCTGACCTGATGAGCTCACAGTCTAATCTCCCAATACCATACACTGGCGTTAAGATAATTCTTAGTAGACTATCAGTCTGTATTCAGAGTGTGAGAGAAAACCCATAGACTCCATCAGTTGTGGCCCCTGGATGGGATCAGACTGGGAGCCCAGACTCTTGATCATCATTGCTCCTGATGTTTCCTTGTATCAATTTGTAATCTCCTATACTGTGTCTCTTCTGTCTATATATAATTAGTATGTAAATCTTTTAATGAGCATGATCTATATGTTTCCTTCCAGAATTCGTGGCATATAACATGGATGTATGTGAAGTTTGTGCCTTGCCGGGCTGCAGTGGCTGCTAGTCGTCCGCTGCCGCCGCTGCCGGTCTTCTGTTCTCCATGTTCATTATGGAGAAGCTTCTGTGACGTGTGAAGTGATATATTAATAAATGCTGTAATGTCATCACCTCTTATTGTCTTTACTGATCACTGATGCCGCACAGATCCGGGAGACCAGAGAAATAAATGACACCCCCCCCCCCGCTACAGGCTGTAAAATATATGAGGAGTGCATAAAAATACACCCTGAGAAATAGACACTGCAACATACAGAACAAGAGACAGGACAGTATACAGCAGTACTAACAGGACAACATACAGGACGGTATACAGAACAAGACACAGGACAGTATACAGCAGTACTAACAAGACAACATACAGGACGGTATACAGCAGTACTAACAAGACAACATACAGGACGGTATACAGAACAAGACACAGGACAGTATACAGCAGTACTAACAGGACAACATACAGGACGGTATACAGCAGTACTAACAAGACAACATACAGGACGGTATACAGCAGTACTAACAAGACAACATACAGGACGGTATACAGCAGTACTAACAGGACAACATACAGGACGGTATACAGAACAAGACACAGGACAGTATACAGCAGTACTAACAGGACAACATACAGGACGGTATACAGCAGTACTAACAAGACAACATACAGGACGGTATACAGCAGTACTAACAAGACAACATACAGGACGGTATACAGAACAAGATACAGGACGGTATACAGAACAAGACACAGGATAGTATACAGGACTACTAACAAGACAACATACTGGATGGTATACAGAACAAGACACAGGACAGTATACAGCAGTACTAACAGGACAATATACAGGATGGTATACAGAACAAGACACAGGACAGTATACAGCAGTACTAACAGGACAATATACGGGACGGTATACAGAACAAGACACAGGACAGTATACAGGACTACTAATAAGACAATATATGGTACGGTATACAGAACAAGACACAGGGCAGTATACAGCAGTACTAACAGGACAACATACAGGACGGTATACAGAACAAGACACAGGACAGTATACAGCAGTACTAACAGGACAATATACGGGACGGTATACAGAACAAGACACAGGACAGTATACAGGACTACTAATAAGACAATATATGGGACGGTATACAGAACAAGACACAGGGCAGTATACAGCAGTACTAACAGGACAACATACAGGACGGTATACAGAACAAGACACAGGACAGTATACAGCAGTACTAACAGGACAACATACAGGACGGTATACAGAACAAGACACAGGACAGTATACAGGACTACTAATAAGACAACATACAGGATGGTATACAGAACAAGACACAGGACAGTATACAGGACTACTAATAAGACAACATACAGGATGGTATACAGAACAAGACACAGGACAGTATACAGGACTACTAATAAGACAACATACAGGATGGTATACAGAACAAGACACAGGACAGTATACAGGACTACTAATAAGACAACATACAGGATGGTATACAGAACAAGACACAGGACAGTATACAGCAGTACTAACAGGACAACATACGGGACGGTATACAGAACAAGACACAGGACAGTATACAGCAGTACTAACAAGACAACATACGGGACGGTATACAGAACAAGACACAGGACAGTATACAGGACTACTAATAAGACAATATACGGGACGGTATACAGAACAAGACACAGGGCAGTATACAGCAGTACTAACAAGACAACATACAGGACGGTATACAGAACAAGATACAGGACGGTATACAGAACAAGACACAGGATAGTATACAGGACTACTAACAAGACAACATACTGGATGGTATACAGAACAAGACACAGGACAGTATACAGCAGTACTAACAGGACAATATACAGGATGGTATACAGAACAAGACACAGGACAGTATACAGCAGTACTAACAGGACAATATACGGGACGGTATACAGAACAAGACACAGGACAGTATACAGGACTACTAATAAGACAATATATGGGACGGTATACAGAACAAGACACAGGGCAGTATACAGCAGTACTAACAGGACAACATACAGGACGGTATACAGAACAAGACACAGGACAGTATACAGGACTACTAATAAGACAACATACAGGATGGTATACAGAACAAGACACAGGACAGTATACAGGACTACTAATAAGACAACATACAGGATGGTATACAGAACAAGACACAGGACAGTATACAGCAGTACTAACAGGACAATATACAGGATGGTATACAGAACAAGACACAGGACAGTATACAGCAGTACTAACAGGACAATATACGGGACGGTATACAGAACAAGACACAGGACAGTATACAGGACTACTAATAAGACAATATATGGGACGGTATACAGAACAAGACACAGGACAGTATACAGCAGTACTAACAGGACAACATACAGGACGGTATACAGAACAAGACACAGGACAGTATACAGGACTACTAATAAGACAACATACTGGATGGTATACAGAACAAGACACAGGACAGTATACAGGACTACTAATAAGACAACATACAGGATGGTATACAGAACAAGACACAGGACAGTATACAGGACTACTAATAAGACAACATACAGGATGGTATACAGAACAAGACACAGGACAGTATACAGCAGTACTAACAGGACAACATACGGGACGGTATACAGAACAAGACACAGGACAGTATACAGCAGTACTAACAAGACAACATACGGGACGGTATACAGAACAAGACACAGGACAGTATACAGGACTACTAATAAGACAATATACGGGACGGTATACAGAACAAGACACAGGGCAGTATACAGCAGTACTAACAAGACAACATACAGGACAGTATACAAGACAGTATACAGCAGTACTAACAAGACAACATACGGGACGGTATACAGAACAAGACACAGGACAGTATACAGGACTACTAATAAGACAATATATAGGACGGTATACAGAAGACGCAGGACAGTATGCAGGACCACATGGAGCATTGATTCACAACCGTAGTGTGGCACGCTGGTCTGCTGTGAGAGCCTGCCAGGAGTGCTGTGACACCAGTGACGGATTGACCATTCAGTCCTTGCTGGGCTGGTCTCATTCCTGGACCCCCACAACTACCGCTGCAGTAACGGCTGCTACAGGCATCCCCCTAAGGCTGGGCTCACACGGCCATAAGCGGGGCTCTTGCAACACTTTACAGTTGTGAACCCGGCTGTGACCCTACGTAAGACCGCCTATGGCGGCAAAATGAAGGGTACTCAAACAAACGGTCATGCACAGCTTACCTGTTTTTTTTAAAATATATTTCCTGCACCATGGCTTGACGATGACAGATATACCCGCAGCCCATATGTGGCAATGGAGAACATAAGACAGCGATATTGCACTGCGCATTACAGCGTATCTGACGCACATTGTCATCGTCAGCCTGACTTGTTTCTTCTTTTTATTTCCGGCTGTCGCTTAGCGATGTGTATGAATGCCGCACTTACACAATGTCATTTCGTACGTACGGTGTTTATTACGTGCCCATAGTGAACAATACGGCTCTGTCACGCATAATATGCTGCAGAACGGACATGCTGCGTTCTTTATTATGCGCGTATTATACGTAATAAAAAACTCAAGTGTGAGCGGGTCAATGAAGATCAACGTACTTTAATTACCTCCATTCACCGTGTAGTATGTGCGCGCAATATGCGATGATATTATAATATGTAAGGCTACAAGGGGCAGCATTATTACTAACAGGGCAACAAGAGGGAGCATTATTAATGGTGGGGCAATTAGGGGGCTCATTACTACTGACAAGGGGAACAAAGGGCAACATTATTAATGACAGGGCAACAAGGGGAGAATTTTTAATGATTGGGCAATAAAGGGAAGCATTATTATTCCTGATGGGGGCATTATTAGTACTAGGGCCACTGAGAGGGCCACTATAACTACTGAGGCCACTATGTTGGATGCTATTACTACTGCAAGCACAATGGGGGACACTGTTACTACAGTGGCCACTATTGCTACTGGGGCATTTATGGGGGCCACGATTACTACTGTAGCCACTATGGGGACACTGTTCCTATTGGTGCCATTATGGGGGACACTGCTGCTACTGGGGCCACTATGGGGGGCACTAATACTACTGGGAGCACTATGGGGGACACTATTGCAACTGGGGCCCCAATTACTACAGGGATCACTATGGCAGACACAAATACCACTGCGACCTCTATGGGAGTCACTAATACTACTGTGGCCACTATGGGGGGATATTAGTACTACTGGGACCCCTATAAGGATCATTATTATTACTGGGGCCAGTAACAGGGTCACTATTTCTATTGAGACCACCAAGAGGGGCACTTACTATTGGGGCTACCACTATTATTTTGTCACTTCAAACAAATCTCAATGTGTTGGGTATCTTGTGTATTGGCCTGTCAAATTTATTTTTTTTTGCAGGGGGCATTTCACACTTTCCCACAGGAAGCATAAAGGCTTGGGGCACCTCTGAGAATGTCATGCAGAATAGTACGTATGTAGAACACACAGAAGAACATATAGGACAGAGGAAGTACATTGGTAGCACACATGATGCATACAAGTGTCATGGAAAAAGAATGAAGGGGTGTAAGCCTTTCTGTCCTGAGTATTAAACCCTGGCACCATAATCTGGGGCATCTTGATCTTTATAATACGACCACCTTCCTTTTATGTACTACTGCTGCATTATAACTGCTTTTGTTTTCAGTACAAGCACCGCAACTTGATCAATGCCTCATGGGAGATATGAGGTATGCATCAGGTTGTGCTGCTGGGATCTGTTGTTCTATATGGATTTCCAGCAGCACAGCTCCATAGGTGTGGGATAATTGAGCTGGCTGTGTGTGGATTTCTTCAGCCAGCCAATACCCCTGGTCTGTTGCTCATATATACCAGCCCCTCTGGCTATAGGATGCTGATTTCCTTTCACGCTAGGGTTTTGCTTTCTTGTATATTTGTTTTCTGCATGTGAACTGTTATGCATTTGTTGGGTTTGCACAGGTGGCGAGACTGGGTGTATAAACAGTCCTGTTTTGTCTTGTATGCAATGCCAGGTGTGTTGGTGCAAACTGTGTGCTATCTGTTTGGAACGTTTGCTATTAAGGGCAAAGTAAGTCCTTAGGTTCCAACGTGAGACCATCCCTATTGGGACGATCGCCCCGTTTATGTGGGCAGGTTTCTTGTGAGAGTAGGGACCCACGAGACAACGAGGACCCTTGTCAGCGGCTCGTGGGCTTAAAGGGGTTTTGTCATTAAAAAAAAATTGCATACTCAGCTATTTCTTCCCCTGGCTGAGCTGCTGTAGTGCCCCTGGGTCAGCTCACCGCATGCTAGCTGGCTTGTTATGAAGGCTGCATTCCTCACATTCCTTCTGGCTGGGTCAGTCAAGGTCACGTCTCTGTGCTGTAGAGTTCACTGGCTAGGAATTCTAATCTATTGCCGAGATAGCTTGCATGAGCAACCTCTGCAGTAGATCGGCACTCCCTCTGCTGGCCTGTGAGCTGTGACATAACATACATTGGCTGGCAGAAAGAAGACTGACAGCCAATGTAGGTAATCTCACAGGAAGGAGAGGAATCAGCCAGCTGGAGGTGAAGTGATCCCCTCCCTGACTGCGGAAAACAGGAGAAGATAGGGGTGGTGAAGATCTGGTAAGTAGACCGACAAGGGAGAAATAGGCAAGCATAGTTTGTTTTTCATGACAAAACCCCTTAAAAGTGTCTTGGCCAATTTATGAACCAATACCTTGTACTTTTATAGCTATTCCATCTGGCTATGTGTGCAGGTATGCTTGGTGCGTGTTTTGAACATCAGTTCAGTCCTTATGTTATGTCTGCCCGTGAGTCCAGTACGCAGTTCTTCCCTTTGGTGTTCTGGTGTACATTTGTGTAGTATCTTAAGTGTCCAGCCAGCGTGTCCTGTTTGGACGCGATACCACCTTGTCTCCATGCTCAGGTGCTCTTGTGCTACATAGACATGAAAGTATGTTCCAGTTTCCATGCATCGCACTGGGCAGTTATAAATGCAGACTATGAGGAGATTTGTTACACAGATGACTTGAACACACAAGAAGGATCAACGGAAAGTCTGTGTCATTTTATTTTACATGTACATATAGTATACAGGGGTTTATTATACAGTCAAAGATATGGGGCCTATGAAATGTCCTTATGCAATCAAACTGCCTCCAAGAATATATTACCCAGATCTGGGGCGAGAATGGCCATAGACACTGTTGTTGATATATGGCGGTGTCTATGGCCGTAGATACGACTAAGGATCTGGTTGTACATAGAACTGTGTACACTGCAGTGGATATGGTTGTGGATGTGGCTGATATTATGACTGAGTATACTGCTGAGGATATCAATGCGGCTGTGTATACTCTTGTGGATGTGGTTACAGATGTGGCTAAGGATATGGCTGATTGTATACAGTATATTACTGTGGATATCTTTGCAAATGTGGTTGAGGCTATGATCATGGATACAGGTGTGGATACAGTTGCAGACATGGCTGTGAATGAGGATATTACTGTGTATTTTACTGTCAATATGCTCTTGGATGTGGCTGACTATGACTGTGTATGCTACTGTGGATGTTGTTGAGGACATGACTGAGGATATGAATGTGAATACTGCTGTGGTTATGGTTACGGATGTGGCTGACAATGTAATTGTGTGTACTACTGTGGATATGATTGCGGAAATGCCTGAGGATATGACTGTGAATACAGCTGTGGATATGGTTGTGACAGAGGATTTTACTGTGTATATTCTTGTGGATACGGTGGCGGACGTTGCTCGGGATATGGCTGTGGATATGCTTGCGTATGAGGATATGGCTATGGATGTGGCTGACAATATGGTTGAACGCTGTACACTGCTGTGGTTATGGTTGAGGACGTAGCTGGCAATGTAACTGTATACTACTGTGGATATGATTGTGGAGATGGTTGAGAACATGACTGTGATTATTGCATATGGTTGTGGCCAAGGATATTACTATGTATACTGCTGTGGATATACCGTAGTTGTAGATGTGTCTCATGATATGGCTTTTAATGTGGTTATAACCCTAGTGGTTATAGATGTGGCTGAGGATATAACTGTGTATATTACTACGGATGTGGTTGAGGATATGACCATGGAAATGGATATGAGTACGGTTGCAGATATAGTTGTGGATATAACTGTGGTACGGTTGTGGATACGGCTGTGTTTAAATATGTATCCTGCTATGGATATGGTTGTGGCTGAGGATATTACTGTGTATACTCTTGTGGATATGGTTGCAGATGTGGCTTAGGATATGGCTGTGGTTATTGTTGCAGATAAAGATATGCCTATGGATACAGTTGTGGATGTGGCTGAGGATCTGACTTTGTACACTGCTGTGGTTATGGTTGAGGATGTGGCTCACAATGTAACTGTGTATAATACTGTGGATATGGTTGCGGATATGGATGGGGCTGATGATATGACTGTGGATATGGATATAGATGGAGCTGAGGATATGACTGTGGATATGGATATAGATGGAGCTGAGGATATGACTGTGTATATGGTTGAGCTGATAATACAGCTGTGGGTATAGTTGCAGATGTGGTTGTGGATATAAGCATGGTCATGGATATGATTGCAGATGTGGCTCAGAATATGACTGCAAACTGCTGTGGATATGGTTGTGTATGTGGTTGTGGATATGACTGTGTCTCTGGTTGTAAAGTCCATTGTATACTGCCAGGCCATCAGATACAACCGGATCTGCTCCAACTCAACAGACAGAGAGGAACATCTATACCATCTCAAAAGGACATTTATAAATCAGGGCTACCATCCCACCTCAGCTGATGACCAAATCACCAGAGCCACTAGGATACCCAGGAATCAACTAGTCCAATACAAGGAGAAAGAAGAAAACGGACGTGTGCCTCTAGTAGTGACCTACAACTCACATCTAGAGGTAGTAAGGAAGACTGCGAAGAAACTCCATCATACCCTACACAAGGATGACCATCTGAAAACCATATTCCCAGGCCCTCCCCTTCTGTGTTACAGGCAACCTCCAAATTTAAGGAAATGTATAATCAGGAGTGCATTGCCCTCTGACACACAAAGGAACTTATCCCTGTAAGGTAAGGAGCTGTAAGACCTGCTGAAATGTACGGACCGTGGACAGGATACGGATCCCCAACACACAGCAGAAATACAAGATCCCAGGGACATTCACATGTTCCACGTCTGATGTTGTGTACCTGATTCTGTGCAGGGAATGTCCTGTTTGGAGGCTTTATATCGGGGAAACAGGACAAAAACCGACAGCCAGGATGAGATCTCATCGACACTCAATTACAGAAGAAAAAACTGAACTACCTGTGGCAAAACATTTTTGTGGTCATGGACACAGCATAGAGCAGATGAGAGTTATCATACTGAAGGGCAGTTTCAAGTCGCTGCATCACAGAAGAATTTGGGAGTACAAATTTATGGTCATGTTTGATACCCTCAAGAATGGATTGAACCTCAGCCCGGGATTTTTGCATAAGTGGAAAATATGAAAGGTCTGAAGGAGGTCAAGAGGGATGTCCTCCTCTGAATCATATTTTTTTTTCTTTTTGTTTTAAAATTTCATAAAAATTCATAACTTGACTTGTAACAATGTTGCCATCCACTAGGTGGTGCTGCATCTCCTTCCATGTTCAGGTTGAAGGAGAGATAAAACACATCATAAAACTGTCCTGAGCTCAGTGGACTGATTTACTATGTATGTCTTAGCTCTGTTTTTCTGTTGTTTTAAGTTCTGAGTGAAAACAGTCTCAAATTTCTGTGTGTGAACATTTATGAAGATCAATAACAATTTGTTCTCCTCCCCTCTGTATGTGTATGTTATAATTACGTGCCATCCAAACTAGTTTCATTCAATAGCCTGACGAAGGGGGCGAGATATCCCCGAAAGCTTGCTCGCTGTAACATCATACATTTTTGTTAGATTGAAAACAATCGCACACTGTTTGTAAATGAAATATCACTATGTATACTCCTCTGGACATAATTGTGAATGCAGATGTGAATATGGTTGTGGATGAGTTTATTGATGTAGTTGTAGAAGTAGCTGAGTATATGGCTAGATACAGCTGTGGATAAGGTTGTGGCTGAGGATACAACTGTAGATATAGTTTTGGACTGTTAAAGCTGAAGAATTATGGCTAAGGATAACTGGTTGTGGAAGTGACTGAAGGTATGACTGTGGAAATAGTTGTGGATATGGTTGTGGAAAAGGTTGTGAATGTGGCTGAGGAAGGGGCTGTGGATATGGTTGTGAATCACTCTAACTTCACCCCCTACTTCCCCTATACAATCCACATGTAGCTGATGGAAGGTTCAGCTATTTGAAGCTGAACAGTGCATGGTCTACATAAATGTTCATCATTGGTCTGCGTGTTGCTTTCACCATGTGTCCGGTCAATTCCCAGGATGACAGCAGATGGCAGGAGATGGACAATTCCAGGTGAGTTGGCTTCCACATCACAGTCCAAATAAGGTCGGAGAAAGAATGCACAGAGATCTTTAAAGATGAGGTGGTAATGGCGATCACAAGCATCCAGGGCAGGCCGCGTTGGCGCAGACTTCACATTCGTCCATAGCAGCTTGTACTGAAGGAAAATACAAGTTGTGAGTTAGATCGGGATGAAGGCCTGTCTGCTACGCCCTCAACCGCCAATTTATAGAAAAAGCTTTTTGAAAACCACAGTGGGCACTGAACGTCCATGATGGTACGGAAGCTGGCAGAGCTGAGATATGCCACCTATCATTGTGGGGAACTGCTGCGGGGTGTAGTTCTGAGGAACTGCTGCGGGGTGTAGTTATGAGGGGCTGCTTCAGGGTGTAGTTATGGGAAACTGCTGCGGTTAGGGATGTTGTGAGAGGTAGTTATGAGGGGCTGCTGCAGTTAGGGATGTTGTGAGAGGTAGTTATGAGGGGCTACTGTGGGGTGTAGTTATGAGGGTCTGCTGCAGGGTGTAGTTATGAGGGGCTGCTGTGGGGTGTAGTTATGAGGGTCTGCTGTGGGGTGCAGTTATAGGGGCTGCTTTGGGGTGTAGTTATGAGGGGCTGCTGTGGGGTGTAGTTATGAGGGGCTGCTGCAGGGTGTAGTTATGAGGGGCTGCTGTGCGGTGTAGTTATAGGGGCTGCTGTGGGGTGCAGTTATGAGAGGCTGCTGTGGGGTGTAGTTATGAGGGGCTGCTGTGGGGTGTAGTTATGAGGGGCTGCTGCAGGGTGTAGTTATGAGGGGCTGCTGTGGGGTGTAGTTATGAGGGGCTGCTTTGGGGTGTAGTTATGAGGGGCTGCTGTGGGGTGTAGTTATGAGGGGCTGCTGCAGGGTGTAGTTATGAGGGGCTGCTGTGGGGTGTAGTTATGAGGGGCTGCTGTGGGGTGTAGTTATGAGGGGCTGCTGCAGGGTGTAGTTATGAGGGGCTGCTGTGAGGTGTAGTTATGAGGGGCTGCTGTGGCGTCTAGTTATGAGGGGCTGCTGCGGGGTGTAGTTATGAGGGTCTGCTGTGGGGTGTAGTTATAGGGGCTGCTGTGGGGTGTAGTTATGAGGGGCTGCTGTGGGGTGTAGTTATAAGGGGCTGCTGTGCGGTGTAGTTATGAGGGGCTGCTGCGGGGTGTAGTTATGAGGGGCTGCGGTGGGGTGTAGTTATGAGGGACTGCTGTGCGGTGTAGTTGTGAGGGGCTGCTGTGGGGTGTAGTTATGAGGGGCTGCTGTGGGGTGTAGTTATGAGGGGCTGCTGCGGGGTGTAGTTATGAGGGGCTGCTGTGGGGTGTAGTTATGAGGGGCTGCTTTGGGCTGTATTTATAGGGGCTGCTGCGGGGTGCAGTTATGAGGGGCTGCTGTGGGGTGTAGTTATGAGGGGCTGCTGTGGGGTGTAGTTATGAGGGGCTGCTGCAGGGTGTAGTTATGAGGGGCTGCTGTGGGGTGTAGTTATGAGGGGCTGCTGCAGGGTGTAGTTATGAGGGGCTGCTGTGGCGTCTAGTTATGAGGGGCTGCTGTAGGGTGTAGTTATGAGGGGCTGCTGTGGGGTGTAGTTATAGGGGCTGCTGTGGGGTGTAGTTATGAGGGGCTGCTGTGGGGTGTAGTTATGAGGGGCTGCTGTGCGGTGTAGTTATGAGGGGCTACTGCGGGGTGTAGTTATGAGGGGCTGCGGTGGGGTGTAGTTATGAGGGACTGCTGTGCGGTGTAGTTGTGAGGGGCGGCTGCGGGGTGTAGTTATGAGGGGCTGCTGTGGGGTGTAGTTATGAGGGGCTGCTGTGGGGTGTAGTTATGAGGGGCTGATTTGGGCTGTAGTTATGAGGGGCTGCTGTGGGGTGTAGTTATGAGGGGCTGCTGCGGGGTGTAGTTATGAGGGGCTGCTGTGGGGTGTAGTTATGAGGGGCTGCTGCGGGGTGTAGTTATGAGGGGCTGCGGTGGGGTGTAGTTATGAGGGGCTGCTGTGGGGTGTAGTTATGAGGGGCTGCTGTGGGGTGTAGTTATGAGGGGCTGCTGCGGGGTGTAGTTATGAGGGGCTGCTGCGGGGTGTAGTTATGAGGGGCTGCTTTGGGCTGTAGTTATGAGGGGCTGCTGTGGGGTGTAGTTATGAGGGGCTGCTGTGCGGTGTAGTTATGAGGGGCTGCTGTGGGGTGTAGTTATGAGGGGCTGCTGCGTGGTGTAGTTATGAGGGGCTGCTGCGGGGTGTAGTTATAGGGGCTGCTGTGGGGTGTAGTTATGAGGGGCTGCTGTGCGGTGTAGTTATAGGGGCTGCTGCAGGGTGTAGTTATGAGGGGCTGCTGTGTAGTGTAGTTATAGGGGCTGCTGTGGGGTGTAGTTATGAGGGGCTGCTGTGCGGTGTAGTTATGAGTGGCTGCTGTGGGGTGTAGTTATAGGGGCTGCTGTGGGGTGTAGTTATAGGGGCTGCTGTGGGGTTAGTTATGAGGGGCTGCTGTGGGGTTAGTTATGAGGGGCTGCTGCGGGGTGTAGTTATGAGGGGCTGCTGTGGGGTGTAGTTATGAGGGGCTGCTGTGCGGTGTAGTTATGAGGGGCTGCTGCGGGGTGTAGTTATGAGGGTCTGCTGTGGGGTGTAGTTATGAGGGTCTGCTGTGCGGTGTAGTTATGAGGGGCTGCTGTGCGGTGTAGTTATGAGGGTCTGCTGTGCGGTGTAGTTATGAGGGGCTGCTGTGGGGTGTAGTTATGAGGGGCTGCTGCAGGGTGTAGTTATGAGGGGCTGCTGTGGGGTTTAGTTATGAGGGGCTGCTGTGGGGTGTAGTTATGAGAGGCTGCTGTGGGGTGTAGTTATGAGGGGCTGCTGTGGGGTGTAGTTATGAGGGGCTGCTGTGGGGTGTAGTTATGAGGGGCTGCTGTGCGGTGTAGTTATAGGGGCTGCTGCAGGGTGTAGTTATGAGGGGCTGCTGTGGGGTGTAGTTATAGGGGCTGCTGTGGGGTGTAGTTATGAGGGGCTGCTGTGCGGTGTAGTTATGAGTGGCTGCTGTGGGGTGTAGTTATAGGGGCTGCTGTGGGGTGTAGTTATAGGGGCTGCGGTAGGGTGTAGTTATGAGGGGCTGCTGCGGGGTGTAGTTATGAGGGGCTGCTGTGGGGTTAGTTATGAGGGTCTGCTGTTGGGTGTAGTTATGAGGGGCTGCTGCGGGGTGTAGTTATGAGGGGCTGCTGTGGGGTGTAGTTATGAGGGGCTGCTGTGCGGTGTAGTTATGAGGGGCTGCTGTGCGGTGTAGTTATGAGGGGCTGCTGTGGGGTGCAGTTATGAGGGGCTGCTGTGCGGTGTAGTTATGAGGGGCTGCTGTGCGGTGTAGTTATGAGGGGCTGCTGTGGGGTGTAGTTATGAGGGGCTGCTGTGCGGTGTAGTTATGAGGGGCTGCTGCAGGGTGTAGTTATGAGGGGCTGCTGCAGGGTGTAGTTATGAGGGGCTGCTGCAGGGTGTAGTTATGAGGGGCTGCTTTGGGCTGTAATTATAGGGGCTGCTGAGAAGTTATGAGGGGCTCTCAGTAGAAGCAGTCAGGACCCCCACACGCCGGCAGTTCGCCCTGCTGGAGGCAGTCAGCTTTTACCGACTTCCCTCTGCGGTATATTCTGTATAAAGCCTCGGCAGCAGAGCGCCATACACATCGTGAATGACACGTGCCCCTCCCCTCAGCAGAGGCCGTTACTCTACACACCACACACACTGCGGAGCGGCCGCTACTGCTGGAGCTGCCGGCTGAGCAATGCTCTAACACTAGAGCTTGTAGCTCTCTCAGCCAATCACAGCTGACAAAGGAGATCACATGACCTGGGAGCTCCATGGGGGCGAGGTCCCTGAGACCTCTACATCTACCATACAACAGTGCAGCCGGAGCCAACTGCGCATGTCAGCAGCGGAGGCGGGAAATGTGAGGTACGTCATTACTGTATATTACAGGTGAGACTGTTATCTGATATTATGCAATGGGAAATGCGATAATATTATGTAGTGTATGAATAACTTACTGTCATGATGGAGGGGGGGGGGGGGGGGGGGCGTTATTAGATATTATAACATGAGACCTGTGATACTATTAGTATGAGGTGATTTTTCTCTTTCTCTGTCTGATATGTATGAGCGGCTGTCAGATACTATCCAGTGATACTATAAGGTAATAATACGATATATGTAAGATGTTATCAGATATTATCTAGTGATACCTGTGCTATTATGAGGAAAATTATGTCTATATGATGAGGTAAAATATCTTTTTTATTACTTCATATATGGGATGGGTGACGACGGCTATCGGATATTAGTCAGTAATACTTGTGATATAAGGAAAATTGTCTCTATTATGACGTATATGAGATGGATGATGGGGTTATTAGATATTATACAGCGATACCTGTCATATTGTGAGGTAAATTGTTTATATTATGAGGTAAATTATGTCTTTTTTTTCCCCTACATATATGAGATGGATGATGGGGTTATCAGATATTATCCGGCGATATCTGTGGTATTTTGAGTTAAAATATTGCTATATCATGAGGCAAAATTATCTATTTATTGCTGCATATTTGTAATGGATTATGGGGTTATCAGATATTATCCAACGATACCTGTTTTTTATGAGGTAAATTATCTCTTTATTACTGCATGTATGTGATGGATGATATGGGTTATCAGATATTATCCAGTGATACCTGTAATATTATGAGGTAAATTATCTCTTTATTGCTGCATGTATTTGATGGATGATACGGGTTATTAGATATTATCCAGTGATACATGCATTATTATTAGGGATCATTCATGCGGCCGTTTGCGTCTTACCGGTCTGTGTGAGCCAGCAGATACTGCGTATGGCAGCGAGCGCACTGTGATAACCTCGTATCTCACGCATGCGTTCATCTGCAGTGTGACTGGCCTTTTTTTTTATTCCCCGCTCTGTTTATATCGCGGTTGCGTTTGCATTGTCGCCCATACACAATGTATTGCATATGGACAGCTTTGCATACGCTCCCCATAGAATAGACTAGGGCTCACACGGCGCGATTCCAGGTGGGTGTTTAGACGCAAATGTGGATGGCCTTTCATTGACTCCATTCACTGTGTGCGCCGAAATCACGGTGGTGTGAATGAGTCCTTATTATGAGGGAATATCTTCTGTATATTACCGTGTAGCCGTAATAACTGTGATATTATGAGGTAAATTGTCTCTGTATTCCTGTATATTACATGTGAAGGATATACACCCGTGTGAATGAGCCCTTACTACCGTGTTTCCCCGATAGTAAGACACCCCCGATTGTAAGACGTATCGGGGGTTTCAGGGGGGTCGGCCAATGTAAGCCGTACCCCGAAAGTAAGACATATGTCTTACTTTCGGGGAAACACGTGGGTATTGCCGCCTCCCTCTCATCTAGCTGCGCGCCGCCTCCTGCCCACGTCCGCACCGTCCCCCTCTCCATACGTCGCCGCGTCTGCCACCTCCCTCTGATCTTAATGAGCGCCGCCTACTGCCCACTTCCGCGCCGCCCCCCTCCATACGTCACCGCGTCTGCCACCTTTGGCCGCCTCAGACAAGCGGGTCGGATCCGGCAGCGAGAATTCTCGCCGCGCGATCCGACCCGAGCGCCTGCAGGGACGAGCGCGTATTCACCCGCGCCTGGCGGCCCCGGCTCTTTCATGTGCCGGCTGCCGCGCAGCCGGCGCATGCGCAGACCGGAGCCGGCGGCCGGGTGAGTGTGTGCCCCGCAGAAAATTAGGACATGCCGCGGTTTGTTTGCCGCGCGAGATTTCGCGCGGCCAAACCGCGGCCGTCTGCATAGGAGTGCGTATTGTAATGCACTCCTATGCAAACTTTCAGCGGCAGAAATCCCGCGGGAAATCCCGCGGCGGGATTTCCGCTCGTGTGCCCCCCTCTCCATACGTCACCGCGCCGTCCCCTGCACTTGTCACTGCCGCCTCCTGCTTAAAATACAGTAAAGTAAGACATACCCCGAAAGTAAGACATAGTGGGGCTTTTGGGGATAAAAAGAAAGTAAGACACTGTCTTACTTTCGGGGAAACACGGTAGTAACGGACCGGACCAAAAGAAATCTGCCCCGTCATCTAGAATAGATAAAACAAGGGTCAGATTAGCGCTCCACACAGTATCTAATGAATGAAAAGTAAAGGAAATAAGCAAATATAGCGGGACTTACCCGGGACTTAGTAGGATTCCATATGAGGGCACCCCACTAGTACCTCCATGTCCCGGCAGACTTGTAATAATAGATCGATATTCCTCCACGATCCTCTTTCCCCAATCCTTCAAATCAGGAGAGCTTGCCAGGGTGCTTGGATGCCCCAATAAAACAGGGGGCCCAATGGTGAATAGCTGAGATGAAATCGAAGAAAAATACCCAGCGCTTCCGAGGAAGCGCTTCGGCTCGTGGAGCCTTTGTCAAACATTATGCTTGACAAAGGCTCCACGAGCCGAAACGCATTCCATATTTAATAAAAGAAGTTCATATAATATATGAAAGAAGAACTCTGTGGTCCATCCTCGGAAGTGCTGGGTGTTTTTCTTCGATTTCATCTCCGTCATCTAGAATGCTTTTTATTCAGGCTTTACGATTTGTCTCTTGTTTGTGGTGCAATACCTTTGAAGCGCTTGCTTTATCCGTATGGGGTAATGCAGAGATGCATTTCCCATCATACACGGTCCATCTGGGAAACATCCATTTGTGTATGTGATACGCAGCCTAATATTATCTGACTGGAATAAGATACAATCTTCCTGTCTGATCAGCTACAGTATGCTGCAAGTATAAAGGGGGCTCAGTGTGCGGTGGAGGACCTGTAACTCTTTATATAAAACTATATACTGGTATACTAAATCTTTGGTGGTTGTATATTATACATACCGAGCTTGATAAAGATGTCCGGAGCGTCATTCTCCGTACACACTGGATGAAATTCATCTGGGAGTTTTGGGTTATGACAGGCTTCACTGGCTGCAAGTTCCAGGTCCTTTCCATTTTCAAACAGAAGATCCATCAACTTCAGGACTTGATCCAACAAATAGGTGAACTTGCCGACCTGAAAACCATCATACCTTATTATCCAAACTCTGTAAAGGACCATGCTCTATGTTTAGCATCAGGGATGATTCTGTATGTTGTGTGCTATACTCTGTATAGGATCCCCATTCTTCAGTATATAACACCAGCTTGGCTTCATAGTGTCTCCTTTACCGAATACACAGTTATTAACTGTGCCTTTAACCCTTTGCAATCCAATTTTGGATTCAGGGTTTCCTAGGGGGCTTTCTCTTTCTGTCATTATACAATGGCGCCATCTGCTGGCTAGAGCCAGTACTGCGGTATGTGACATGCTGGAGAGGCCCCCTGACAACAGAGCAACCAGTAATATACAGTAAGAATACCCTGCCGGACATCTTCTGACATGGGAGCTGTACAGCCTTCAGTCAGAAAGTCTTCAGACGTCAGACAGTGGATTAAAAGGGTTAAAGGAATAACTCTGTATGATGTTCTCCTCTAGTTGTTCTGGATCTCCTCCACAGGAATTACTCTGTGACGTCCTCTTCTAGTTATCATTTATCCTGGCTATATGAATAACTCTGTATGATATTCTCTTCTAGTTATTACTCACTCCCTCTACAGGAATAGATTTCTATGATGTCCTCTTCTAGTTATCACCCATCCCTTCTATAGGAATATGGCCTCTTTCACATGAGCATTTTTACACGGCTAGTTTAGCCGCAATAAACAAATCGAGACCATCGGAAGCATTGGACTCCAGTGCATTCATTCAGATGGGCGATTATTAGCTGCGTAAAAACGTTTGGCCGGCGAAGATAGGACATCAGCAGATGAATGCGCCGGCCGTTTTTTTATAGGAGGCCAGAAAAGATAGGTTTTGCATTATCTTTTGGGCGCGACCAGCTAGCGGCTCCAATAGGCTTCTATGGAAGCTGCCAGCAAAGGGAGGAGGAGGGAGTTTAGCAGCGGCTAGCGCTGCTAAAACATGTCAGCTGGCTCTAGTTTTAGCCGCGTCTTTCTCTCGTTAATGTGTTTTTTGGGCACGATACGGCCAGCGTAAAAAACGCATCACCTGTGTGAAACAGGTCTAACTCTTTGATGTTCTACCCAATTTAATACGTATACCTACTATATGGTTAACTTGGTGTAGTGTCCTCTAGCTATTACCCATCTCGTATTAATAGAAATAACTCATATCTTCTTCTAGTTATTACGCATACAGTCTATAGGAATGTCTATATGATACCCTCCTCTAGTTATTGCACATCACTTCTATGGGAATAACTATGATGCTTTGTCTGGTTATTACGTATCTGGTCTATAGGAATAACCCAGTATAACGTACTCATCTAGTGATTACACATCCCTTCTACAGGAATAACTTGTAAGATGTTATGACATGCTCCTCTACTTATCTGATGTGTAGGAATAACTTTATATGATGTCCTCCTCTATTTTAATTCGAACCTCTCTCTCCCGCTTCCAAGACTTCTCCAGAGCAGCACCAGTCTTCTGGAACGCGCTACCCAAAACTATCCGGGCAATCCCTAACACAAAACTTCAGGCGTGCTGTAAAAACGGACCTCTTCAGAGAGGCATACCATCTCCCCTAAACGAAACCCCGCTGTACTCCGCCTGATAACGTGCTCCCTGTCCTAGTGACTGCAACCCTGCTAGCCGCCATCAACCGTCCAATGCAGTTATACCAATAGGGCTTAAGTCTGACCAGTGTCAATGGGTATGGCATCCCACACTCTCCACATAGCCATACCGTACACATTTCCAGCCCCTTTACCTTCTGTATCCCCCCATTATCTGTAGTATGTAAGCTTATTGAACCCCCTCACCCCTACTGTTTCCATCAATAAATTACTACATGAAACAGTGGTTTTGTATCTTTGTTTTTTGTATCTGCTCTTCCCTGTTTTGTAAGCAATGCTGAATATGTTGGTCCTATATAAATAAAGATTATTATTATCTAGTCTATAGGAATAACTGTGTACGATGTCCTCCTCTAATTATTACGCATCCCATATATAGAAACAACGCTGTATGATCTCGACCTCAAGCTATTACGCCATAGGCATAACTCTGTATTACGTCCTGCCCTAGTTATTAACCATCCCGCCTATAAGAATACCTCTGAATGATAACCACCTCTAGTTATTACGCATGCTGTCTATACGAATTACTGACTTTGTTTTAGTTATTACATATCTGGTCTATAGGAATAACTCTTTAATGTTCTCCTCTAGTTTTTAAGCATCCCATATACAGTATAGGAATAACTCTGTATGACCTTCAGCTCTAGTTATTACGCCTCCCTTTCATAGGCATAACTCTGTATTACATCCTTCTCTAGTCATTACGCATCTGGTTTATGGAAATAACTGTGTATGACATCCTCCTCTAGTCATTATGTCTCCCTTCCATATGTATAACTCTGTATTACGACCTGCACTAGTTAATACGCATCCCGTCAATAGGTAGAGCTCTGAGGTATGAACTCTAGTTATTAGTCATCGTCTCTATAGGAATAACTCTGTATGATGTTGTCCTGTATTTATTACGCTCGCTGTAATATATTGTTTGACTTTTGCTCAGTAATTTGTGCTCTCCCTGTTCCTGTCATTTATAATTTCTCCTGTTGGCACAGTTTCTCTGGCCTTATTAGCAATAGATTGGCTTATACTATATATTTGGTTATCTAGAACACTTGTCTCCCTCCCTGTGTATAGAATGATGTTCATAGTAAAGCTGACCTGTATCTTTACTGCTGGAGATCCAGGAAGCCAGAGGAGAAGGACACACAGCAGAAGACAGGACCTCATGGTGGACGTCATGTGAGCGCTCCGATTACAGCAACCTGTAGTATCTGCGCCACTCAGCTCTACTATCAACTTCGTTATGTGGAAAGTTACTTATAAACTGCTTAACCCCTTCTTGCCCCTGCTCAGTCATCTGTAAGGTCATTACGTGTTTCAGAGAGTTGGATGAGCCCATTTGTTAGTGATAACAAATAGATGTAATGTCACCCCACCTTCTGATAATCGTAATCTCTGATAATCACAATCCAAACAGCAGACGAAAGATAGCAAGAGTCATCCAACCGAGCCTTTCCCTACTGAGGGCATTGTGGACCCAGAGACGTTTTTCTGTCCATGTGTTATCTTTATTACATCTATGAATTTATATGTGGCAGTCATTTCATATGAAATGGTTACAAGTGCATCATGGCTGTGTTCGCCTTTATCGGTGTCACTCCCGTTATACGTGGTTTTATGTGCACATTTGTTTATACCATACAGCAATGACAGGTGAGTCTCAATTCAAATTCTTCCAGCTGTACGTCTTGCATAGCGTTAGGGCTTATTCAGACGACTGTACTTGCCTGGACGTTTTGGCGCATAAAAAAGTGGCACATAAAACGCGACCAAGCATTGGATTTTAATGGCATCGTTCAGACGAATGTGTTTTTCCCACGCAAAATATTCGCGTGAGAAAAAAAAATAAGACCCAATCGATCCTTATTTCGGCTGTATATTTTATACGGTCTTGTCCTATCTTTTGCTCTGTTATGCAGCAAGTTCCCATACCCTGCGTACAAGACTAGGAAAAGAAGGCAGCTCACCCTATTCAGGCATTTAATTGCCATTCTCATCCACAGGAATGGTCAAAACCAATCATTCGGCTGGCACGGGCATATCAGCCTGCTTCTCGCTCTCTCCTCCCTTCATTTTATTTTATGCAAATATATAATCCTTACTCACAAACGTATTATGCATACATGTGAATGGCTTTAAATACGCAACTTCTGTCGAGCGTATCAAAATGAATCCATGGGATTATACGTGGCGAACATATACACGCATATGGCCGTGTGAAGGAACCCTAAGGGCGTATTTTACATCAGTATTTTGTAAGCCAAAACGAGGAGTGGGTCCAATATACGCAAGACATGCAAATCTATCCATTCTACTTTTCTCTGCACTCCTTGTTTTTTGCTCACAAAATACTGATGACAAATACGGTCATCTGAATAATCCCTCAGCTATAGAATTCCATTGTGGTATGCAGACCGGCATTTCTGGCATGAAAAAAACTCAGCCTGCCCTATTTTGTTCCATAGTATGGACCGCAGTAGCTCATTGATTTCAATAGAAATGCGTAAATACGCATTTAATACAGTGAGGCCTCAGGATCCAATGGGTTCCTATAGAAGCGTTCATAGACGCGGAATTTGAAGCGCACAACAACGCGCACCTAAAAGAGATAGGACATAGGTGCACGTTTTGTAGGAGTTTCCATTGACTCCGATGGGAGCAGGAGTTAATGGAAACTCCTAGGCTGACAGTAGCTTCCCCGGTGCTTACAGCAGGACATTTAAAAGGTGCTTCTGGTCAGAAGCACCTTTTTAATGTCCTGCTGTTAATCCCTTAGTCCCCGCTGTACTAAGGAGACTCCTGGAGGGTTCCGTTAATCCCTGCAGGGATTTCCCTCATCACTGAACACTGTGACAGCACTGTCACAGTGTACAGTGATGAGGTGACTGCAGCGGGGATGAAAGAATTCCCTGCCTTCTGTGGCAGAGGACCCCAATGCTATCCCATTGCTTTCAATGAGGCCAGCACTGCTGCCACCCTATTGAACGCAATGGGATGAGGGCAACCCTCGCAGCAATTATTTTTCGGTGTGTGTGTGTGTGGGGGGGGGGGGGGGGGGGAGCTTGAAATATAAGCCTTACCCCGAAAATCATCCCTGGCTGTAGAAAAAAAAAATGTAACTCACCTAGAAGCACTGTCCATCTCTTCTCCCCATCCCCAGCAGTCTTCTTCTGTATTCTGGTGGCCGGGGATGGAAAAATCCACGCCTCCGTAAAGCGCTGCCTTTGATTGGCTGAGCGCTGTGACCATTTAGAGGCAGCGCTCAGCCATTCATTGACTGATGGGGACGGGTAGAAGAGACCGGACAGCGCTTCTAGGTGAGTTAAAGGGGTTGTCTCACGCCGAAACTGTTTTTTTTTTTATTCAATAGGCCCCCCGTTCAGCGCGAGACAAACCTGATGCATGTGATAAAAAAAAAAAAATGTGTAGTACTTACCCGAATCCCCGCGCTGCGGCGACTTCTTCCTTCTTCTTACTTACCTTAGTAAGATGGCTGCCGGGATCTTCACTGTGCAGTCCGTTGCCGATTCCAGCCTCCTGATTGGCTGGAATCGGCACACGTGACGGGGCGGAGCTACGAGGAGCCGCTCTCCGGCACGAGCGGCCCCATTCAGAAGACAGAAGACCGCACAGCGCAAGCGCGTCTAAAATCGCCAGAAGAGGCGATTTTAGACGGATCCATGGAGACGAGGACGCCAGCAACGGAGCAGGTAAGTGAATAACTTCTGTATGGCTCATAATTAATGCACAATGTACATTACAAAGTGCATTAATATGGCCATACAGAAGTGTATACCCCCACATGCTTTCATGAGACAACCCCTTTAACTTTTTTCTTCAGCTAGGGATGATTTTCGGGGTAGGGCTTATATTTTAAATCCCCTTCCCCCGAAAATAATTGCTGCAGGGGTTACCTCTATCCCATTGCTTTCAATGGGGCGGCAGCAATGAAAGCAAAGAGATAGCATTAGGGTCCCCTGCCTTAGCAGGAAATACACGGTTTTGGTCTCTGATTACGTTACGTATTCATGGACCAAATCTGCATGTGTTCATGTGAATGAGCCCTAAAGCTGGTGTCACACGGGACTGAAATCTCTCGGAATGTCTGCAGCGGGACTGCACGGAATTACGCAAGATTTCCGCAGCAGAAAGGCTGCTTTAAAACCCGTGCCCATTCTGCGGGGTTTGCAGCAGCCCTTCAGCCTGTATTCTGCTACAGAAATCTCTCCCCATAGAGAGAAGAGAGTTTGCGGTGCCAAAATTGACATGTTGCGGATTTGGCTTCTGCGCCACATATCAGTTTCCACGCGGACTGTCCTCAGCGTGTAACTGAGATTTTTGCAAATCTCGTCCACTTTGCTACTTAGTTTCAGTGTTAAAAATGTATGCGGAATTTCCATGCAGAGGGTCCACACAGAAATTCCGCAGCATTTCCGCCCCGTGTGGACCCAGCCTATGGGAACGGGTCTGCGTTGCAGTACTACTGTGAAGGAATCGTAGCAGTTTGGTAGGGCTGCAGCCTCTTCACTCTTTAAGTATCAAACTAGAGACACGCTTAGCATTTATGTACTTGACCTATTGTGGTTGTGGTATTTTTTGCCAGTCTTTGTAATTACAGCAAAAGAATAGTGTTTTTTACAAAACTATTGCAGCTTTAGCAGATTTCTTTGTGATCTGTGCGTAGCAGTCACTGTGGCCCCATTGACTTCAATGACTGCAATGATCTTTGCAATGATCTTTGGTCGCATGACCCTTGCCACAGCCAAAGTTGTAGCGTGGCCCTAGCCTAATTCTGTAAAAATCGACAATTACCTACAGCTTCACGGGTTAACAAAATATCTCTGTGTGGGAACCTGACAGATAATCACAGTTGTCCTCCATGTGCAGCATGTGAGGTGACGGCCTACAAAGACCTTGAGTCACTTGTGATCAGGTAAAAATAGCCACTGTAACTTCCTGAGGGTGGACAAGAAAGTGACGGTAATGATTGCTGCAGAGTCCTCTGCTTATTTCTGGCCTGCATGAAGGTCAGGGAGAAGTTCACACTCAATTATCTGATTACATTTTGTGGTTGGCGGCTAGACTCGTGAGTGGCTCAGGTTTCACTCTCATCTTTTCTATTTCTTTATATGCTCCGGACACTAAAGCTGACCATACAAATCAGATGTATACACAATCTAATGTGTATGGAGGAGGCCTGCCAATTCTACCCTGAGGGCAGATGTTTGGGAAGAAAAGGCCTTTGGATTTCAATATGTCCCATCCTTTTGTTCACATGGAGATAAGCCTACACATTAGCTGCCTGGCAGTTTACTCCATATTCAGAACACATACCAGCATTGCCAAGCCCAGCCTGCATGTGTATGAGGGTATCAGGAGATATACTTGTATATCATACCCTTATCTCAGCTTAAGAAGCAAGACATGAATTCTGAGCAGTGTGCCTTTATGTTGTCGGATAACTGGGAAGTAAATCCATTTCTGATTAGGGACTTTAAAGGGGTTTTCTGGTGTTAAAAGGGGCATCGCCTTCTCAGCAAGTTATCCCCTATTTTCCAGCTCAGTCCTAAATTTTGACTGTGGTGTTTTATTGATGTGAATGGGACTGCTAGAGCCAACAGTTCCCATTGAAGTAAATGGAGTGGTGGTGCGCATTCATAGCCACCGCTTTCAAAATTAAGAAACGTACTGGGTGGAGATATCTCTGGATCGGTGCTGGTCCCAGTTATGCCCTATACTGTAGATAGGGGATTGCACGAAAAAAATGTGAATATTCCATTAAATTGATGACTTATACTTAGGAGAAGTCATCAGTATCAGATAACTGAGGCTCTGACATCCAGCACCCGTACCAATCAAATGTTTGAAGGGGCCACAGTCTTTACGCGAGCACTGCAGACACTTCATTGCATGCCAGGCACAGCACTGTGCATTTCAAATTAGTTGTATCTGGTATAGCAGCTCAATCTCACCCACTTGAATAGGACTAAGCTGTAGAGAGGCCATGTGACCAAAGAGCATGACATCATAGGTCCAGGACGCTGCCACTTCAAACAGCTGATTGGCAAGAGCGCTGGGAGTGGGCCACACACCGATCTGATATTGATGACCTTTCCTGGTGGTCCATTTACGCAGGATGATTACTGTTAAGAATTGTTCAAATTCCTGTAGTTTTTCTCGGAAATTTGAACGAATAAATGCATGCAATGACTGAACAACTGAACGATATTTGTTCAGTCATACTGTTTCTGCATGCAGAAAACTGAATGATGCGCCGTTCAGTGTTAACAGCAGTCGTTCATTTTTGAACGACTGTCTTGCTTACTGTGAATGGAGGCGGCGGGTGGGGGGAACCGGCCTGCCCCGCCTCCATACCAGCGTCACACTTAGCAATGCCAGCAATACTCACTCCGGTGTAACAGCGCAGGAGCGAGCATCACTGGGACGGGCTTGCCGGACATAGTTTGCCCGAAAGCTTGTCCCATGTAAATTGAACATAAAGATAGATAATCAATATAAGTGTTATGTCATTCACACTCACGAACTGACGAATCTCCAGCAGAACTTGAAAACAGTGGACATAACTAAGAAACAGACATAAATCAAGACTAACAAATGCTCAAAAACTCACCTGCATATGTGCACACTTAGTCAGATGGAATAACTATAGGATGTATGAAGTATTAGTTCAAATTTTGGTCAAGATACTTAAGCCCGCGAGCCCACTTCAAGGGTCCTCGCTGTCTCGTGGGTCCTTACTCTAACGAGACAACTTTCACATGGTACCTGCCTGCATGCGAGGCCATCGTTCCGACAGGGACGGCCCTACACTGGAACCTAGGTACATAGCTAATCCTAGATGACAAACGTAACACAGCAGGGCTGAACGCAGTTCACACCAACACGCCAGGCATTTGCATACAACACAGAACACCATGCACCCTGGACAGTACTATTAACACCACACGTCTGGCACATGCACAGACATGTAGGAACATGACACTGTTCACACAGAACAAACTGAACAAACAGAGCAAAGCCTCTAGCAGAGGAGCTGGTATATACAACAGACCTGGGGGATTGGTTGGCTGGAGAAATTCCCACCCAGCCAGCTTAATCAACCCGTACCTGTGGGGCTAGGCTGCTGATAACCCATGTAGTACAACAGATCTCATCAGCACACCCTAACAGTACCTCTTTTTCATTTTCTATAATTGTGTTTCAGTCGTACACTAAAATACATTTTTAATTGTGACCTTTTTCATTGCTGTTATTTTCATATAGGAGTTGTGTAGTTTGGGGAGTTTGGGGACAGGGCTGCAACTGTGGCTTCTTTGTCGTGTTCTTTGTTTTTATTTATTTCTTTTATGTCAATTTATTTTATATGATTTTTTTTTCTATTGATGTGCTTTATTATTTGTGATATGTACTTGGATGATAATTCTATGCATCTCTGAGACAGGAATAAAAGGAAGGGTTTTTAGTAGAGATTAGCGAGCGAACTCGGATAAGCACTACTCGCTCGAGTAATTGGCTTTATCCGAGTATCGCTGTGCTCGGGTCTAAAGATTCGGGTGCCGCTGCGGCTGACAGGGGAGTCGCAGCGGGGAGCAGGGGGGAGCGGGCGGGAGAGAAGGAGAGAAAGATCTCCCCTCCGTTCCTCCCCGCTCTCCCCTGCAGCTCCCCGCTCCGTGCCGGCACCCGAATCTTTAGCCCCGAGCACAGCGATACTCGGATAAAGCCAATTACTCGAGCGAGTAGTGCTTATCCGAGTACGCTCGCTCATCTCTAGTTTTTAGTAATTTAATATTAACATGATTTTTTTTATTGCTGATTTCAGAAACAGTCTCCTGACTGGCATTGTTTAAAACTCAGCAGCTGCCTGGCAATCAGTGATCATGCGAACTGGAGCAGTAAGTGGCATTGGCAATCTTTGATCTCTGTACATGGTGCTTAATTCAGTAGTTAGTAAGGTAGTAATGGTAATGTACTAACAGCCGACTCCCATTGTGACATAGTATTTTCCACCAAAGAATTCAAATATGCATTGCGGAAAATAAAAGAAGTGACATCGCACTTCTTGTCACTGTTCATGTGTTAAATGTGCATCGGGAATTCTGCACATGAATTTGTCCATTGAAAAAGGTTAAATGCACGTGTGGATCCTCGGACATGCATTTGCAAAGCTGCGGCAGAAATCTGCAACTCAGCTAAGGATTTCTGCCACACATTTTGGCCGCAAATCCACATGGAAACATTTGTGTTGGATTCTGCCGTCTGAATAGATTCTGAAGATCTGTTTGCACAGCAGATTTTGATACTAATTCCGTGTCCAATCTGCACTCCATTCATTTGATTGGGAATTCGCCTCACTGTCCTCACAACATGTATTTGAAATCTGCAGCATGAAAAAAGAAGTCACATGTCACTTCTTGGTGCAGATCCACATTGGAAATTCTGCACCCCGGTTTTTCCCATTCCCAAAGGCTAAATCCGTGTGTGGATCCATAGTAAAGTGCTTTGCTGTGGATTTCTGCCATTGTGTTGGAGGCGGAATCCTCACAGAAGTATTCATGTTAGTACAGATAGAACTGACAGAGCTAATAGGACCATAAGTAGCATAATAAAAACAAATTACAACAACCATATAAACCGTATGACAATGATTGCAAGAAGTCTGATCAGTAAAGTGTGTGAGCTTGAAGCGAGAATGTCTGAAGAAAACTACAATATAGTAGGCATAACGAAAACATGGCTTGATGAAGAATGCGACTGGGCGGTGAATTTACAGGGCTACAATCTCTTCAGAAGAGACCATGGAAACCGGAAAGGGGGAGGAGTATGTCTTTATGGTAAATAATAATAATAATAATCTTTATTTGTATAGCGCCAACTTATTCCGCAATCCTACTTAATGCTGAGACTACGAGAAGATACAGGTGTAGGAGATGAACATACGTAATCTTTATGGGTAGAAATGCAGGGAGGAAAGACAAATAAAATTCTGATAGGGGTTTTATAGGCAACATAAATAACGGAAGAAACTGAAAACTTATTACTAACACAAATAGAAGAGGTGTCAAACCGAAATAAAGTAGTTATTATGTGGGACTTTAATTATCCAGATATAATATGGAAAGGTGAAACCTGCAAAACTCACAAGGGTGATAAATTCTTGAGAATAATTAGAGATAACTACCTTACCCAACTTGTGTGGGAGCCAACTAGAGGGAGGGCCATTCTGGACTTATTATTAACTAATAGACCGGACAAATCATGGGGGTGCAGGTTGAGGGACACTTGGGAAATACTGACCACAATATAGTTAATTTCCATTTGTCATTGAATAGGGAAGCCTTATCAGGGAGCGACAAAATAACTAAACTTTAGCAAAGCAAAATTTGATCAGCTCAGAATTCCTCTCGGCAACATTAAATCGGACAGTGTCCTCAAAAATAACAGTACAGGTGACAAATGGGAGAAGTTTAAAAATATCCTAAATACCTCATGTGAGCAGTTCATACCCTACAAAAATTAAAGAACTACGAATAAGAGGAAACCAATGTGGCTCAACACGACTGTAAGGAAGATAGTAAGTGAAAAAAAGAAAGCATTTAAATTACTAAAACAAGAATGCAGTGAAGAAGCACTGAAAGCATGTAAGGAAAAGATAAAAACTGCCAAGGAGGAGGCAAAGAGACTGATTGCCAAAGAGAGCAAAAATAACCTTAAGCTATTTTTCAATTATATAAACGGTAAAAAGATTTGCACTGAAAGCACTGGCCCTTTATAACAAATAGTGCAGGAGAAAGCATAGAAGATGATGGGGGAAGGCGAATCTATTAAATAGTTTTTTCTCAAGTATATTCAGGAGAGAAAAAGAAATGTCACACGAGATGCAAGGAGATAAAATGAACCCCCACTATATATCACCTGCCTAACGCAGGAGACAGCTAAAAAAGATTAAAATCGACAAATCGGCACAACAGCTCAGGTGGAATACACACAAGGGTTCCAAGGCAACTAAGTGACGTGATAGACCGCTATTTCTTAAGACCGGGGTTGTATCACTGGATTGGCGCATTGCCAATGTGGTTACACTATACAAAAAGGGGTCAAGAAGAGAGCCTGGTAACTACAGGCCGGTAAGTCTCACTTCAATAATTGGAAAAATATTCAAGGGGTTTCTAGGAAATGCCTTCCTGGAATACCTTAAGGAAAACAATGGTATAACTCCTCATCAGCACGGGTTCATGAGGGGTCGATCATGTCAGACCAACTTGATAAGCTTCTACAACAAAATAAGTTCTAGGCTGGACCTGGGAGAGTCTATTGATCTTGTATATCTGGATTTTTCTAAGCTTTTATCACGCACGCCGCATAATAGGTTAATATGTAAAATGAGACAGCTCAGTCTAAGTGAAAACGTGTGCAGCTGGGTAAAGAACTGGCTCAGAAATAGAAAGCAGAGGGTGGTCATTAATGGTTCAAAATCTGATACCCAGCCATGGAGGAGTTATGCCTATACGCTGGTCCCAAGGATAAATGGGGAGGGTAAGGGAAAGACCAGGCGACTTGCCCTGTAAAAACTTTGCCTTGGAAACTCTATAAAGAGATCTCAAGTGATTCAGATATGGTATTCGATGGTAGGCCCCCAGGCCAAAGGATTCTCTAAGTGCTATTAGGGAAGAGCAAGGTCTTTGTACAAGTAGTCAGGGTTTTCCTCATGACGCAAGTGGGGGAAACCCCTTGGGAAGCCCAGCTGCTGATGCACCTCATAATGAAAAAAAAGGACTGCGCTGTACCAAAGCTCACATAATCGCAACATGGAATGTGCGTGGCATGCGTCTGGGGAAATTGGACATTGTGAAATGTGAATTTACAAGATTTAACATTGATATTCTTGGGAATTGCACTGGACAGGTAATGGATATTTTAAGTCCGATGACTTCACGTTGCACTATGCCAGACATGAGGAAATCAAGAGGAATGGAGCAGCCTTTATTACAAACAGGGTGTTGTTGCGCCTTGAACCATTTTTTTTTCTCACTCCCATTTTATTACAAACAAGCAGATAATACGTGCATACGTGTTAAGCCAGTGAACATCTCAATCTTATAGGTCTATGCCCCAACAACTGATGCTGATGAGGAAACCATTGAAGATTTTTATGCCAACGTCCAGAAAACTCTAAACGAAGTACCAAAGAAGGACATCCTTTACATTATGGGCAACTTCAATTCTAAAGTTGGCAGCCAGCCAGAAGCAACCATCACAGGAAGATTTGGGCTTGTAGATAGAAATGAAGCCGGTAATCACCTGGTACAGTTCTGCCAAGAAAATCGGCTGAGGATAGCAAACACATGATTTATGCAACCCAAACACTGACTGTCCATGTGGACATCTCCCAATGGCCTCCATCGAAATCAGATTGATTACATCCTGTGTAATCATCGTTGGCGAAGTTCAGCCATTGCAATAAAAACCTTTTCTGGTGCCGACTGCAGCACTGATCATGAACTCCTTGCAGCTAAGATCAAGATTAAATTGCATAACGTTTAAAAAGGCGCTGCATTGAGAAAATTCGACACTTCTAAAATCCCCCAATCATACACTGGAGGTAGCAAACCAATTCACACTGCTTGACACAACAGAAAAGCATTCAGAGAAACTATGGCGTGATATACAGTCCACAGTTATGGAAAAAGCAAGGAAGCATCTCACATATAAGAAGCAGGAAAAACTACGCTATTAGTTGTCCGAACAAACCCTCAGAATAGCTGATAAAAAGAGAGCAGCAAAGGCAGCCGGCAACTAAGACGAAATTTGGCAACTAAATGCCGATTTTCAGCGAGCGGCAAGGAAAGACAAGGAAATGGACTGGAATGAGTGTTGCAAACAACTCGAAGTAGAAGCCATAAAAGGCCGTATGCGAGGCCTATTCTCAGAGCTCAAGATGGCCCGAAAACCTTCATGGCACACAACAGCACAATCAAAGGCAAAAAATTGGAAGGAACTGAATGACCAACAGAATATCAAGGGTTGGTGGAGGAAATACTCAGATGAACTATATGACTGCAACCACATACCTGGACCATTGTATGACGTAGAGCCTGTGGACTTGGAGCCTCCATTATGGAGTCAGAAGTGGTTATGGCAATGAAACAACTAGCCTCAAATAAAGCACCAGGCATAGATAACATAGCGGCAGAGCTACTGCTGCCAGTACTAGTGAAAACAATCCCAGCGTTGTGTCAGGCAGTATGGCCATCCACACAATGGCCACAGGACTGGAAAAGATCTGTCTTCATCCCTCTGTCCCAATGAAGTTGCCGATTTATTTGTCTGTTTTATGTGGGTGTTGGTGATTGGTTTATTAAGAGGGTACTTTTCACTATTTATACATCAGCTGTATGCGTTTTCCTGTATTGCTTGATAAAGACTGTGGCAAGCAGTCGAAACGTTGCGGCAGAAAATGCAAAGAATGGATTGAATAAATAAGAATTATGCTAGTAAGCCTGCATGGAATAAGTGTATAATTACACCTCCCACCTCTGTTTATGTGAGGTTTGTGTGTGGCAGGCCTACAATAGACTTTTCCTTTGCCAAAGAAGTGCGACTCCCAGAATTGCTCCAACTACCGAACAATAGTCCTCATTCCGCATGCAAGCAAGATCCTTCTCAAAATTATACAGGAAAGACTGAGATCAGTAGTTGAAGCGACGCTCCATGATACGCAGGCAGGATTCCGGCGAGGACGCGGTACCCGCGACCATACTGCAAACCTGCAATGGATCATGGAAGAAGCTCGAGAATATCAAAAGAATATCTACATGTGCTTCATCGACTACATCAAGGCCTTTGACTGCGTTGACCATGACAAGCTATGGCAAGCCCTACAAGAGCTGAGCATATCGGCACATCTAATCAACTGATAAAATCACTTTATACCAAACAAGAAGCCACTATGAGAACACAGTATGAGGACACAGATTGGTTTGGGATTGACAAAGGCATCCGACAGGCCTGCATCCTCTCATCCTTCTTGTTTAACCTATATGCGGAAGTCATCATGTGTAAAATGGACCTAGATATATTGAAACCAGGGTGAAAATAGGTGGAAGAAACATCAACAAGCTCCGTTATGCAGATGAGACAACTCTGTTTGCAGAAACAGAAGCTGGTCTGAAGTAGCTGATATGTAAGATTAAAACTGAAAGTGAAAAAAATGGGTTTCTACCTGGACTTAAGGCCGCCTGCAGACGAGCGGGCGAGAATTCTCGCCGCGGGACCCGACCCGAGAGCCTGCAGGGACGAGCGCGTACTCACCCGCGCCTGGCGGCCCCGGCTCTTTCATGTGCCGGCTGCCGTGCAGCCGGCGCATGCGCAGACCAGAGCCGGCGGCCGGGTGAGTGCGTCCCCCGCACAAAAATAGGACATGCCGCGGTTTGTTTGCCGCGCGAGATTTCGCGCGGCCAAACTGCGGCCGTCTGCATAGGAGTGCGTATTGTAATGCACTCCTATGCAACCTTTCAGTGGCGGAAATCCCGCGGGAAATACCGCCGCGGGATTTCCGCCCGTGTGCAGGCGGCCTTAAGAAGACTAAAATTATGACATCTGCAAAAATGGACAAATTTAAATCATAATCGACAATGAAGTCATAGAATGCCAGAGATAAAATGTAGAATAGCATTGGTGCAAAGCGCAATGCAAAACGTGGACAAAATCTGGAAAAGTGGGGATATAGGCATAGTAACTAAACGCAGGATAGTGCAAACCACCGTTTTTCCCAGAGCAATGTATGGATGGGAAAGCTGGAGTGTCAAAAAAGCTGATAGAAGGAGGATTGATGCGTTTGAGCTGTGGTGCTGGTGAAAGCTGCTGTGTATAACCTGGACGGCGAGAGTAACAAACAGAGAAGTCCTGAATCGTAGAAGACCAGATATATCACTGGAGGGCAAGAAGACCGGGCTCAGGCTCACAGAGACAAGATTACCAGACTCAGGCTCACAGATTTTGGCCATGTAATGCTGGCAGAGTCGCTAGAAAAATCTGTAATGCTTGGCCAGATCAGTGGCAAAATAAGACCTGGTCAGCAAAGGACATGATGGCTGATACTATCAAAGCTGATACTGGCATGGATATCACACAACTGAAAGAAGCAAAACCAAAAAACATAGAGGGAGCTCGCCTTTAGGGTCTCTCAGGGTCAAGAACGACTAAACGGCTTACAACAACAACACTCTAATTGGGCCACTGTCACTAGTGGAGTGCTACAGGGTTCAGTAATTAGTCTCTATTCTGTTCAATATATTTATCAATGACCTGATAGAGGGACTGCATAGTAAAGTATCGATATATGCAGATGATACTAAATAATTAACGGAGGACAATGTATGGCTGCAAATGGACCTAGATAAACTGGGGTCTTGGGCAGAAAAATGGCAAATGAAGTTAAAACATCGATAAATGTAAGGTTATGCACATGGGCAGGAGAAACGGGTATCACCAATATACACTAAATAAATAGGGTACAGCTAGGGAAAAGACCTGGTGGTACTAGTTGACTGTAGACTCAGTTGGAGCAACCAATGCCAGTCAGCCGCTGTGAAGGCACCCCAAAAAGTTTTGGGGTGCATTAAAAGAGGTATAGGAGTGAGGGATAAAAGCATTATTCTTGTACTAAATAAGGCCCTTTAATGCATGCATATTGACAGCGTTTCATACACATTCCATTCAAGGGTTGCATATGACACACGGAGAAATAGAGCATGCTGTGATTTATTTCACCTGTGTAGTGATACACAGTGTCCACAGGCCAATGTGAATGGAAGAATGAAAGTTCATTGACTTTTATTGCCTCCATTCACCAGGTGTTACACACGGGATATACGCGTGCGTAATACGCAGCGACAATATGCTGTGTGAATTAGCCCCAAGGTTGCATTTGCGTATGCGATTTTCATTTACGATTTCTGTATGTTGCGAGATGCATGTGTGATTTTTCTCTTGCAGCATGCCCTATTTTTTGCAATTCTGTTCAAGAATAACCCATTATTCCTTATGAGAGAAGAAAAGCATTGAACTCTCATGTAAATGCAATCTAATGCAAGTGTGATGCAATTCATTTTATTGCTTCTGAAGGCAATAATGGGGTTTTTTTTGCAAAATGCATTTCACTTGCATTAAAAATCGTGGATCTGCAAGTGCAATATCAGTTTGAGTTTTTCAGACCGATATTGCACTTGCTCCTATAAATGCACCTGTTTTGCCGCATGGAGTGAGGCCTCTTTCACACGAGCGACAGAGATTTTCTCGTGGGCAAAGTTATGCGATTTTGGGGTTGGTCTTATTTTCCCCCAAAATAGGACCTACCCCAAACCTAAGACCTACCTTAATTTTTCTGTATTTTCTGGGGGGCTTGCAATATAAGCCTAACCCAAAAAATAACCCCTAGCTGCATTACCTAAAAAAAAAAACACAGTACATTACCTAACAGGCACAGTCCGGGTCCTCCCACTGGTCTCCTTCTCTCCAGAACACTTGCTTGCAGTCCTCAGTACATCGCTTCCTGGTTATGGAGTTCATATATCCCACCTCTTTGAAGCATTGGCTCTGATTGGTTCTCGAGCGCCGTGGCTCAGCCAATCAATGCAGCGCATGATGAACCAATCACAGCCATGGGATTGATTTATCAAGCGCTGCATTGATTAGCTGAGCCACGGCGCTCGGAAAACAAACAGAGCCATCGCTTCCTGGACCGGGGTTTATGAACCCCGTAACTAGGAGGCGATGGGCTGAGGACTGTAAGCAAATGTGCCGGAGTGAAGCAGACCAGCGGGAGGACCTGGACCGCGCCTGTTATTTTGGGGTAGGGCTTATATTTCAAAACTCACCCCCCTTCCCTCCTGAAAATACCGAAAAATTAGGTTAGAGCATTCTATTGTTAAAGTCGCATCGCATGAAAGCTACTCTTTCGTGCAGTGCAATGCAACACAAACAAATGCTCCAGGGGGAATAGGGGCTACAAAAAAATCGCAATGTTTTAGAGAAAACATTGCAAATGTGGAGGAACCCATTGGAAAGCATGAGCTCGACATACATGCGATTTGTAACACTGTCGTATCGCGAGAAAATCGTGCGATTTTTGTCGGCTGTGTGAAAGTGGCCTAAGACTTAGGTTTGGATACGGCTGTAATGAGAGTAAGACATTATATTATGGAAGATTTAGCAATAATAGTTTATTCAAAATAAAGGGATAATGGAGCATAGTGAATAGTTGTCCTTCTTTTGCAAATTATTCATATACAAAGGATAAACTTACATCACAGCACTATGTATATACAATGGGCAAAGATGGCAACTTACATCACATCATTATCTATCTTACATTACATCACTAGGAAGCAGCAATATTTGACTTTTATAACAACTGTCGGGAAGCTTGTTTCAACGGCGCCAAGACAGAGAAATCTTTTCCAGGAAATTAGATCGGCAGGTAGGGCATCCCCAGACTTGTCATAAAGAGCTTTTGTCTTCGCTTTGAGAGGATACAAGCTTTATACTATACTAACACATATGCCTACGTATTTATTTCTTAATCCTTGTGACAGAAACTAACTGGCGTATACACTGTCACAAGGCAGAAAGCAAAACTCATGGCCACAGCTGTGTCCTGTTACACAACCAAAAATGCTAAACCTACACAGTAAACATGATGTCTTCATTTTGGCTCTCTGCTCGGGAAAAAAGGTTATTTCAAAGTTTATAAATGGCTGCAAGAGACAAAAATGGAGTCTAAATATAGTATAAGACATAGGGTGAGGCACACAAGTATGTTCAGGGTTTACTGCGTGTGCTGGGTGTGCAAGAGGTGTGCAAGGTTAGAGCAGAAGTTGGGTGCTGCATGTAAGCATGTGCTACAAGTGGAGCCCTGGAATACCTTCTACAACCTGAATGTGTGAACCGCGAGAAGGTCCCTGAAGCACCCCGCCTAGAGGAAGTGTGCCCTGATTGAAGGACTTAAATTAATGTACAATAGCTAATGTGCTGAGCCAGAGAGAGGGATGTGCATTGTACAGATTCTGAGTGAGAACCAGTTGAAGATGTGTTGAGAGTACACGGAGTTGTGCAAGGCCCGCGAGGTAAGTAAAGAGACTGACTATACATAGAGACTATCAATAATCTGTGACTATAAGTATACAGTGACGGTGAGGTATCCCGCATGGGAGGTGAAGTCGAGAGTATACCATAAGCATTGGAAAAAATTATTACTAATTTACCAAGAGACTGTGCGAGTACAAAGTAGTAAGAAACTGTATTAGTCCCTATAAAGGCCATTAAGCCAATGTTACCAAGAATCCAGAATCTACGTAGAAATGTTTACCAAAGAATTTGCAACTATTACAACGTTCTTAAACTGTGAACCAAGTTAAAGTGACCATACCGCTGACTCAGCCGCCAAGTCAAGACAGTTATATTGCAACGTGTGCTTTGTCTTTAATCCGCTCCTGCATCCGGACAACACCTCCAAAAAGATTACAATTTTGGCTACGCAAGGCGTTCCCTGTGCATGTTTAATATATGGCAAATGCTATTCCACTGATATTGAAATAAGCTTACACAATGGGAAGACGAAGCTGTCATCTCCCTTCTCAAAGTTATGCATTCCAGTAGAGGTTTAGCCGTGCTCAGGTCACGCCAAAAACCTATCATCAAATGGATTTTCCATTTAGCCTTTGGCAGAGAAGTTCAATGTTGAGTGCACTTAATAAAGTAATAAAATGTTTTACACATTATAAACCTGTCCCTTATGTCTCCTCCTCTGATAAGAGAGATAAGAGATAAGTGAATGGCAACTGCCAGAGCTTTGGGTGGATGAATTGTGAGTCACGGAGGTTACAGTTTTTCATAGTGAATCCTCACCTTCTGTCCCTTCATACAATGGTGATCTTGCCAGGCTTAGGAAATCAACTTCCTTCTGTTGGGTCCTTGGATAAAAAATTTGCACCTGGTAGAATCAGTAAATCAGTATTTCAACGGACTTTAGGGCTTATTCAGCAAGGGGAGGAGGCGGGCCTGGCCCGAAGCTAGTGAACTAAGCTCCCGCTCCATCTCCGCCCTCTCCCCACCCCTCGCCACTGCTTGCAATGGGAGGGGCGCGACAGAGGCGGAGCTAAGTTCCCATTGTAAACATGGGCGGATAGGGGGTGGGAGCTTAGTGCACTAGCTCCTGGCCAGGCTTGCCTCCTCCCTTGCAGAGAGGGACAGCATATATCATACAGGCGTGAAAACCCGGCCGATATACGCCTGTCTGAATAAGCCCTTTATACAAGCTAAGGCCTCCCTCACACAGGGCGTTTTGTACAGCATTTAACGCTGCCTTTTCAGCCCAGCGCTAAACGCTGTACAACACTCCCATTCATTTCAATGGGGCTGCTCACACAGGGCTGAAAACGCAGCGCCTTCCAACGCTGCGCTTTGACAGCAATGCAAGTTCCATTTTTGGGCGTTTTCAGCCCTGTGTCGCCCATTGAAATGAATGGGCAGCTGTTTTAGCACTGCTGAAAACGCGGCAGCACTTGATGCAGCGTTTTCGGCAGCGTTAACCGCTCGCCGATTTTCGGGCTGAGGACTTGCAATAGAAGCCCTACCCCGAAAATCAGTCCCAGCTAGGTAGAGAGAAAAAAGAAAGTAATACTCACCTAGCCGCTGCAGTCCGGGTCGCGGCCGCTGGTCTCTGCCGCTTATCCCAATGCTCCCAAGTCTATTGCCGTAGGCCAGGTTTGAGAACCCCGCCTCCAGCAATAGAGTGCTGTGATTGGTTATCGACGTGCTCGATGTCCAATCACAGCCCTTCATTGACTGTCTCAGCCAATCAGCGCCGGCAAGCTCTGATTGGCTGAGACAGTCAATGAAGGGCTGTGATTGGGCATCGAGCAAGCGCCGACAACCAATCACAGCACTCTATTGCTGGAGGCGGGGTTCTCAAACCTGGCCTACGGCAATAGACTTGTGAGTGCAGAGGAAGCCCGGATCACCGGCTGAAACGGGGCGGAATCTGCAGTAAACGCAGCGCTGAAAAATGCTGCGTTTCTGCAAACGCCCTGTGTGAGAGAGGCCTAACTCTGCAACAATCTGAGTTCCAGAGCAGTTACAAGGCCAGGAGCACCCAAACCATTCTTGATTGGAGCCTCCCTGTATGGATGTTAGAGCTGTGAGCCCCGGAGTGCAGCATAAAATCACGTGACAAATTTTTCATGGATCAATTCAGTGTAAATCCAAATTAGATGGAAAAATCCGGTGATCTGAGCAACTTCTAACAAGGCCTGGTGATTGGTTCTAGACTTACTCTGGCATAATTGAGGAAAACACCCAGCGAAAGGGGATCCTGTGGATGGAAACAACTGCTCACCAAAAGGGGTCAGAGGAAGATTTAAGGAATCGTTCTGACCAGCAGGTGCTGCAGAGCCAAGAGCAGCCGAATACAACCGTGGGCTATTAGTACAGGTGATCAGTTCCAGCGCCATTGTATCTAAGAGAAGCACAAAGGCGAGAACGCAGTGGGCGAAACACCGCAAATATAGTAGTACTTAGCGGTGGATAAACATCACCTGGTCAGATGAATCCAGAAGCTGATGGAAGTGTCAGAATTTGGCGCAAGTAGCATGAATTGATTACTTTTTCTTGTCAGACTGGTGAAGGGGGACTAATGGTATTATGGATGTTGTCTTGGTACAACTAGGGTTCATTGATACCTGTGAATATACTCTACAATGCATTACTGCAGTTCTGACATTTAACCCCTTGAGTGGCACGCCCGGAAAAGTTCCGTGACGAGCTCCACTGCTCATAGTGACATAGCCCGGAAGATTTCCGGGCTATGTATCACTATGGGAGCTGCAGAGCACAATGCCACAAGCTGTGACAGTGTGCTCTGCCTGCACAGTCCCACAGAGAACAAAGCAAGGGCTTTGAAAAACCAGCAGAAGATATTGCCGACATGTCGGCAATGTCCTGCTTTGTTTACAGGTTGCCATAGAGACCATCGGCTTGTCAGAAGCAAGCCGATGGTCTTTGTGGCAGGGAGAGCTGGTTGTTAGCTGTCAGAGGACAGCTAGGTACCAGCTCTTACAGCAGAGATCAGAGAGAACCTCCGATCTCTGCTGTGTTAACCCTTTACATGCTGCAGTCTATGTGACTGCAGCATGTAAAGGGTTGTCACTGCAGCATGTAAAGGGCTGTCACCATCGGACCCCTGGAATGTGATCAGGGGTCCTGATGGGTCCCTGTGGAAGTCCCCTAAAGGGACAAAAAAAAATAAAAAAATTTTAAAAAATTTAAAAAAAAAAAAATAAAAAAATAATTTAAAAAATTTAAAAAACACTTGTCTCCCTTTACTTTGTAAAAAAATCAAAAATACAATCACACATGTGGTATCCATGTGCGTCGTAATGACCCAGAGAAGGAAGTTAATACATTATTTAACCCCTTAATGACATGGCCCCTTTTTTCTTTTTTCCCCATTTCTTTTTTTCCTCCCCCCTGTTTAAAAAATCACAACTTGTCCCGCAAAAAACAAGCCCTTATATGGCCATGTCAATGGAAAAATGAAAAAGTTATGGCTCTTGAGACGCAACTGCAAAATTAGTTGAAATTCAATGATTAGACCATTGTAAAAAAACCTGCCCTGGTGGGCACGACAGGGTGGTAGGAAACCCGCCACTCAAGGGGTTAAAGGAAGTCCGAACTGCTATTAGATTGGGGGTTCTAATAAAGGGTCCATTCAGTGTAGCTGCATAGGAAAAATAGCGAGCTTCTTTAACCCCTTAGTGACCAAGTCTGTTTGTGCCTTAATGACTAGGCCAAATTTAGAAATTTTACATGTGTCACTTAAGGTCGCCTGCCCGCAGGCGGATTTGCATTGTGGAACCATTGTGGTCCTAATCTTATGTCTGTATGCAGAATGGGGCCCAAAATGAAAGGAGCAGAACTGAAATTTTGCTTGAAGGTGCTTCAGGCCCCATTGCACACTTGTAGAGCCCTTGAGCTGCCAGAACGATGGAGACCCCCCACAAATGACCCCAGTTTGAAAACTAGACCCCTTAATGAATTCATCTAGGGGTGTACTGTGTATTTTGACCCCACAGTTTTTGAATGAATCTAAGCAAAGCAGAAGGAAAAATTACAATTTTCATTTTTTTTGGCAATTGTGTCAATTTAAAAACTCATTTTTTTATAGCACACATATGGATGAAGACTTTCACTCTGAAATGGATACCCCTGTTTGTCCCGTGTTCAGAAACATACCCATTGTAGCTGCAATCTGCTTACTGGACACATGGCTAGGCCTGTAATGGAAGGAACATTCTTTGGCTTTCAGGGAGGAGAGATTACGGGAGGATGTAGGGGTAGGAGAAGAACAGGTGGAATCTCTGTGGGTAGAAATAAAGGGAGAAAAAAAATAACAAAATCCTGATAGGGCTTTCTATAGACCACCAAAAGCAACAGAAGAAACTGAAACCTTACTATTAAGGCAGATAGAAGAGGTGTCAAACCGCAACGAAATAATTATAATGGGGGACTTTAATTATCCAGATATAATATGGGAAAATGAGACCTGCAAATCCCACAGGGGCGGTAAGTTCTTAAGAGTAATTAAAGATAATTATCTGAACCAACTGGTGCAGGAACCAACAAGAGGGAGGGCCATTCTGGACCTAGTACTAACTAACAAACCGGACCAAATAAAGTGGGTGCAGGTTGAGGGGCACTTGGGGAACAGTGACCACAATATAATCAACTTCCAGCTGTCATTCAATAAGAAGCCTTTTCAGGGAGTGACAAATAAACTAAACTTTAGTAAAGCAAAATTTGATCAGCTTGGAACTACTATCGGTAACATTATTTGGGACAACATCCTCGAAGAGATCAGTTCAGAGGAGAAATGGGAAACGTTTAAAAGGATCCTAATCACTTCATGTGAACAGTTAATTCCCTTTAAAAATAGAAGAATCTCAACTAAAAGGAAACCAATGTGGCTCGACAAGACGGTAAGAGGGGCAATAAACGGAAAAAAGAAAGCGTTCAAACTACTAAAGCAAGAAGGCAGCGAAGAAGCGCTAAAATCGTACAGGGAAAAAAATAAAATATGCAAAGATACGATCAAAATTGCCAAGGAGGAGGCGAAAAGACTGATCGCCAAGGAGAGCAAAAACAACCCAAAACTATTTTTCAACTATATTAACAGCAAAAGGATTTGCAGGGAGAGCACTGGCCCTTTAACAAATAATGCAGGAGAAATCATTGATGATGATGGAGGGAAGGCAAATGTATTAAATAGTTTCTTTTCAAGCGTATCCACAAACGAAAAGGAAATGCCACACGAGATACAGGGGAATAAAATAAACCCCTCGCAAAATATGTCATACCTAACGCAGGAGGAAGTGCGGAACTGATTAAAGAAGATTAAAATCGATAAATCGCCAGGCCCAGATGGATTACACCCAAGGGTACTAAGGGAACTAAGTGATGAGTTAGCTAGGCCGCTATACCTAATTTTTCTAGACACTATCAAGACCAGTGTTGTACCATTGGATTGGCGCATTGCCAACGTGGTTCCAATTTACAGAAAGGGGACCAAAAGTGAGCCTGGTAACTACAGGTCGGTAAGTCTCACTTCAGTAACGGGAAAAATTTTCGAGGGGTTTCTGAGAGACGCCATCGATGAGTACCTCAAGGAGAACAAGGGAATAACTCCTCACCAGCATGGTTTCATGAAGGGTCGCTCATGTCAGACAAATCTGATCAGTTTCTACGATGAAGTAAGCTCTAAGCTGGACCAGGGAGAATCTATTGATCTTGTATATCTGGACTTCTCTAAAGCCTTTGACACCGTGCCGCATAATAGGCTAATATACAAAATGAGACAGCTCAGATTGGGTAAAACGTGTGTAATTGGGTAAAAAATTAGCTCAATGATAGAAAGCAGAGGGTGGTAATAAATGGCTCATACTCTGATTGAGCCACCGTCGCTAGTGGGGGCCACAGGGTTCAGTATTGGGCCCCATTCTGTTCAATATATTTATCAACGACCTGATAGAGGGGCTGCACAGCAAAATATCAATATTTGCAGATGACACAAAATTATTCAATATAATTAATGCAACGGAGGACAATGTGCGGCTACAAACTGACAGAGATAAGCCGGGGGCTTGGGCAGAAAAATGGCAAATGAAGTTCAATGTTGATAAATGTAAGGTTATGCACATGGGCAGCAAGAATGGATGTTACCAATATTCACTTAAAGGGGTTGTCCCGCGGCAGCAAGTGGGTCTATACACTTCTGTATGGCCATATTAATGCACTTTGTAATATACATTGTGCATTAATTATGAGCCATACAGAAGTTATAAAAAGTTTTTTACTTACCTGCTCCGTTGCTAGCGTCCTCGTCTCCATGGTGCCGACTAATTTTCGCCCTCCGATGGCCAAATTAGCCGCGCTTGCGCAGTCCAGGTCTTCTCCTGTTCTCTATGGGGCTCCGTGTAGCTCCGCCCCGTCACGTGCCGATTCCAGCCAATCAGGAGGCTGGAATCGGCAATGGACCGCACAGAAGAGCTGCGGTCCACGGAGGCAGAGGATCCCGGCGGCCATCTTCACAGGTAAGTATAGAAGTCACCGGAGCGCGGGGATTAAGGTAAGCGCTCCGGTGAGCTTTCTGTACGTCCCTGCATCGGGGTTGTCTCGCGCCGAACGGGGGGGGGGGTTGAAAAAAAAAAAAACCCGTTTCGGCGCGGGACAACCCCTTTAATGGGGTACCGCTAGGGAAAAGTGATATGGAAAAAGACCTGGGGGTACTAGTGGATAATAGACTAAGCTGGAGTAACCAATGCCAATCAGCTGCTGCAAAGGCAAATAAAGTTTTGGGATGCATTAAAAGAGGTATAGGGGCGAAGGACGAGAACCTTATCCTCCCACTATATAAGGCACTTGTCAGGCCCCACATGGAATACTGCGCACGTTCTGGACACCGGGGCTCAGGAAAGATCTTACGGTATTGGAGGTGGTTCAAAGAAGAGCGACTAAGCTAATACATGGAATGACGGGACTGGAATACCCAGAGAGGCTATCCAAATAGGGACTATTTACTCTAGAAAAAAGAAGGTTAAGGGGCGACCAAATAACTATGTATAAGTACATGAGGGGACGATACAAGAATCTCTCCCAGGATCTGTTTATACCCAGGACTGCAACGGTAACAAGAGGGCATCCGCTACGCTTAGAAGAATGCAGCTTTCATCACCAACATAGAAAAGGGTTCTTTACTGTCAGAGCAGTTAGACTGTGGAGCTCTCTGCCTGAGGACGTAGTGATGGGAAAATCCATAGAGGAGTTTAAAAGGGGACTTGATGTCTTTCTAGAGGGGAAGGATATTATAGGTTATAAATCTTAGGTTAAGTGTCAATCCGGGTATACAGGCAGGTAGGAACTATTAGGGGTTGATCCAGGGAACAGTCTGATTGCCATTAGGGAGTCGGGAAGGAATCTTTCCCCCAAAAGGGCTAATTGGCTTCTGCTCTTGGAGTTTTTTGCCTTCCTCTGGATCAACAAAACAGGAGGCTAAACAGGCTAGACTAGATGGACATTGTCTTCATTCGGCCTTATGAACTATGTTACTATGTTACAAGTGGATAAACTGCAGGCCCCATTGTTCACTTGTAGAGCCACTAACCTGCCAAAATGATAAAACACCCCCCACAAATGACTCAATTTTGAAATCCCACATGCTAATAAGCCTATAATGGAGGGAACACCCATTGGCATCCAAGGAATAAATTCCAGGCCCCATTGCACACTTAAAGGGGTTGTCCCGCGAAAGCAAGTGGGTCTATACACTTCTGTATGGCCATATTAATGCACTTTGTAATGTACATTGTGCATTAATTATGAGCCATACAGAAGTTATCAGAAATTATTCACTTACCTGTTCCGTTGCTGGCGTCCTCGTCTCCATGGTGCCGTCTAATTTTCAGCGTCTAATCGCCAGATTAGACGCGCTTGCGCAGTCCGGTCTTCTTCTTTTCTCAATGGGGCCGCTCGTGCCGGAGAGCGGCTCCGTGTAGCTCCGCCCCGTCACGTGCCGATTCCAGCCAATCAGGAGGCTGGAATCGGCAATGGACCGCACAGAAGCCCTGCGGTCCACCGAGGGAGAAGATCCCGGCGGCCATCTTCACCGGGTAAGTAAGAAGTCACCGGAGCGCGGGGATTCAGGTAAGCGCTGTGCGTTTTTTTTTTTAAAGTCCCTGCATCGGGTTTGTCTCGCGCCGAACGGGGGGGCCACGTTTCGGCGCGGGACAACCCCTTTAAGCATAAAAATAATATGGCTTTCTAAAAAGAATCTCCCCCCTCCTCCCTTTTGTCATTCTCTAAATATTACATAAATTAATAATATTAAATTGTGTGGTATGTCTCAAAACAGGGGTAACTAAAGAGGCCTGGTTGGGATGGGCTCATCGGGCAATAAATCCGGGTTTCCCTCCTCCTCTTCCCATGCTTGTTGCAAATCTGATACTTTTTTGTGGGTCTTGAACTCAGTGGCAAGAATGGGGTGTAAAAAGTGGTGTTCTGTGAGCCTTCTCACCTCCTCAGACTTGTAAGCTTGCTGTGGTGCGGTGGTCTCCAACAGAAGGTGCTCAACAAGCTGCTCCCGGAACTGCAGGAAGGTGAGCGTGCCCTGGGACTTTATGTAAATTATGTAGGCGTTATAGTTAGTGATCTGAATAAGGTAGATCACTACTAGAGATGAGCGAGTATACTTGGTAAAGGCAATTGCTCGAGCGAGCATTGCCTTTATCGAGTACCTGCCCGCTCGAGATGAAACGTTCGGGTGCCGGCGCGGGGGAGCGGTGAGTAGCGGCTGTCAGCAGGAGGGAGCGGGGGGGGGGAGAGATGGAGGGAGAGATCTCCCCTCCGTTCCGCTCCACTCTCTCCCGCAGCTCCCTGCCCGCATTTGCCTTTACCGAGTATACTCGCTCATCTCTAATCACTACCTTTTTATACCATTGGATAAAGGGGGTCATGTGACCTGGGACCGCTCCCGACTCTCGGCAACCTTTGGTAGCTGGGAGCAAAGAGATTTTTAATTTCCCGGGCCCTCCCTGGCTTCTGCGCATGTATCCACAGTTTTACCGGTGGGCACATGCGCCGAAGCCGGGTAACAATCTTGCAGGAAGATTGCGTCGGAGAACATCGCTGAAGGTCTTTGGTAACTAATTTCATCTACCCTCAGCAATGCAATCCATGAGGAGGAATGGAACTTTAACTTTTTAAACTTTTTTTTACTTTCATGTGATCGTTGTTATCCAATTTGAAAACGTTCTCTATTGACGATTGACAGGTCAGCAATAGATGATCGGCAAGGACTCGCTACTCAGATCTCTACCAATCAGCTGATTACCGGGGTTGCAGTCACTGAGGTCAGCGCTTGAAGCACAAAGCACTGACTATAGCACAAGAGCCTGAGTTGGTACTGCAGCGTAGCTCTCATTGAATTCAATACCAACCCAGGCCACTGCGCTATAGTCAGTGCTTTCTGCTTCCTCCACTGACCCATAGCAACAACAGTTCCAGTGGGACCCACATCATAGGCCCTTCACTAGAAAAATGGCGACTACGTGACCAAGGATCGCTCACCGTGGTACCCGGTGACAGCTCCAAGCTCTCGGGGCTACCTTTGTTACCGAGGAGTAAGGAGATTTTAAATTTCCTAAACCCTCCTCGGCTTCCATTTTGTTGGCGGCGCGCATGCGCAGTAGCCAGGGAGGGTCCGTGCAGGAAGATTAGGCGAATAGTTTGATGAAATTTTAACTTTTAAGCAGTTTTTTACTTTCATGTGATCACCGTTATCATAGCCCTGTAGAATAAAGCCCAGATACCCTGGTTGATAACATAAACCCAACATGCCAATTTTTGTGGGACTAAAGGCCCTTTTATACGCAATGATTATTGCTCAAAATTCGTCCAAATGGCTGAAAATAATTGTTAGATGGAAACACGGGCATCATGCAGTTTTCGTTTGATTGATGGATTTCAGTCCACTTAAAATCCATTGTTCACACCTCTGAAAGACTGAGCAAATACATTCAATTTGAATGCATTTTGCTTATCTTTCAATAGATTGCGCAATGTTCTCCCAATGGCATATTTATAAAAGCCACGAGGAAAACAATGGAATGTGCTGGCAGCTGTGCATGTGTTTAAACACAAGCTGGGCTCTGCAAACAGCTCAGCAGATCTGTTTACATGCAAATAAAGATTATAAAGTGTTAAAGGGGTTGTCTCGTGAAATCAAGTGGGGTTCAGCACTTCTGTATGGCCATATTAATGCACTTTGTAATATACATCGTGTATTAATTATGAGCCATACAGAAGTTATTCACTTACCTGCTCCGTTGCTAGCGTCCCCGTCGCCATGGTGCCGTCTAATTTCAGCGTCTAATCGCCCGATTAGACGCGCTTGCGCAGTCCGTTCTTCTCCCTGGTGAATGGGGCCGCTCGTGCCGGAGAGCTGGTCCTCGTAGCTCCGCCCCCTCACGTGTGCCGATTCCAGCCAATCAGGAGGCTGGAATCGGCAATGGACCGCACAGAGCCCACGGTGCACCATGGGAGAAGACCCGCGGTGCATCGTGGGTGAAGATCCCGGCGGCCATCTTGGTAAAGGAAGAAAGAAGTCGCCGCAGCGCGGGGATTCGGGTAAGTAATAAACTTTTTTATTTTTAACCCATCCCTTGGGTTTGTCTCGCGCCGAACGGGGGGCCTATTGAATAAAAAAAAAAAACGTTTCGGCGTGAGACAACCCCTTTAATGTCCGTTAGCATTTTATGCAAATAGATTGCTAAATCTATCAGTCATTTGAAAGATTATCTTTGTGTGTAAAACGGCCTTAAGCCAACCATCTAATGTGTATTGGGGTCAGTCCTGCCTACAGCATATGATGGATGGTGGGGTGGGGTGGAGGGGAAGAGATAGGGCAGGTTAAACTTTAACAAACCTGATCCTTTGTTCACTTCAGGTGTCTGGCATCTGCTTATTCCCTCATCCCCGTTGAGAATATTCAGCTGTAAATGCCTATGAGAGGTTGGGAGGAATAGCTTTCAGACGAAAATAGGTTTGGCCAATGGCTAATCTAAGTTGTGTGACCGTCCTTAACTGGGTTCACACCAGCATTAAGGGCTGCATTTTAGATTCTGTTCTCCTGCTCTGTTACAGGATCCGGAAAACAGAATCCTTGCCCAAATGGATACATCCTCTGACTGAATCAAATAGTGCTGAACGGACCCCATTAACTATAATGGGGTCTGGCTGGCTACTGTTATGCAGTCTGGCATTTGCATTATACTGCTCTTTTTCATCCGGAACTTTTCAAAGTATCTATTCCAGGGGCCCTGAATGAAGCCTCTGACACAGACGTGAATATACAGATGCGCAAAGAGAAGGTGTATTTCAGCAGCACGAGGAATAACCCAATCTGAGTAGGGCCACAGACTGCAACAGCCAGATAAGAGTCCAAACCAATACTCTAAGAGTCCACGTAGTATAGAAGAAGATTCCAGCAGCATGCAGGGGTGCTATATAAAACGTATCCTTTATTGTCCCATCACAAAAAGACGGCGTCGTTTCGGCCGTGAGGCCTTTCCCGAGCTTGAGAAAGGTCTCACGGCCGAAACGTTGCCGTCTTTCTGTGATGGGACAATAAAGAGTACTTTTTTTTATTTAGCACCCCTGCATGCTGCCAGAATCTTCTTTTATACAGATGTGAATATAAGCTTTGATGTAATGGAAAGAGAAGCAGTAAGTATACTAAGTACAGCACTATCTAGGTAGCTCTGGTGGCACTCCTTTCTGCCACCTCTAGATGGCAGCAACGTTTCATTTTAAATATACAGCAGTCTTATTTTGTTTGGTTCCTCATGGGACCTCCTGTCTTAAGACTTCTTGGGTATAACACTACATGTGTTATATTTGGCACACCTGTATTGGGGGATTGTCCGTCATTCTATGCAGATGCTCTAAAACATGGTCAGGTCGTAATTGAGTGTCGATGTTCAGCTTTTTCTGGTCCCTCTGCAGATATTTGTTTGGGTTCAACCATGGGTTTCTGTTGGACCATTAAAAGATAATCACAGACTTCCACAGCCACTACTGTGTTGTCCTGGTTGTGCACTTAGGTTTGTGTATTTGGAGGTGTGCACAACATGTCTTGTGTATTGCACATCGTGATTCCGACTGAAAATAAGTCAAAAAGTGGCATCTACAAGTACAGGTGAATACTGCATGGTCAAGTTATGTTTTTCATAGTGATGACCTTAAAAGAGTTGTCCAACTTAAACTTTTTTTTTAAATAAGTGGCCATGTTATAAAATAACAAAATAAACCATACTCACCTCTTTTTCTCCTGGGAAACGCTGTAGCCGATCCCACAACGATGCTGGTCTCTGTTGACAGCAGAAGTTTTATGTGACTACTGCAGCCAATCGGAGGCTCCATGGCTCCCAGGATGTGAGTGCTGGTGCCAGGAAAACAAGCAGTGATGCTGCTGACTCTTGATTGGCTGCAGCAGTCACGTGAGTTCCGCTGTCAGCACAGACTGGCATAATCACAGGACCCGCTGCAGCATTTCCCGGGAGAAGAAAAGAGGCGAGTATGGTTTATCTTGTTGTCTTATAACATGGTCATTTGTTTAAAATGTTTTTAGTCGGACAACGCCTTTAACGGAGTTTTCTGACAATACAATAAAAATAGCAGTGTATAGGGAACGGTGTGAGGCCTCGTGCAGACAGCCGGGTCAGATCTCCCACTGCGGGATGTGAGCCGTGCCCCTGCAGTGAACCCCAGTGGCTCACCTTCTCCACTTTGCAATGTGCTGGCTGCCGCCCAGCCGGCATGTGCGCAGAGCGGACCTGGCGCGTCAGAGATGACGTTTCTGTGCGGGCCTCTGCGAAGCTCACACAGAAATAGCCCATGCCACGATTTGTTTACCGCCTGAGTTTTCACAATAAGGCCGCCTGCAGACGAGCGGAAATTCCCGGGGAATTTCCGTCCGTGGAAGCTGCCATAGTATTGCGTTAGCAAACACAATCCTAGGCAGATGGCTGAGATTTGGCCATGCGAAATCTCGCACGGCAAACAAATTGCGGCATGCTCTGCGCATGCGCCGGCACATGAAAGAGCCAGAGCTGCGGGAGCGGGTGAATGCCACGCTGCTCTCTGCAGACGCTCGGGTCGGGTCGCACTGCGAAAATTCTTGCAGCCAGATCCGACCCGGCCATCTGCAGGCGGCCTAAATATTAGGGCATCTTTGGATGGCACAAGACTGTTTGGGTATGGTGGGTTTTTAATTCAGCCTAGTTTTTTTTTGTTCTTTTCTATTTTCTATTTTTCAATAAAGTTCACTTTTTAACAAGCTAGGGGTTGTATATACAGCCTTTTGGGCATTTGCTTTTTCTATATTTCTTATTACGCTTTACCCTTTTCTGCTGTTACCTAGAGCATAAAATCACTTGACAAGTTTTCCATGGATCAGTTTCAGTGTGAATCCACATTAGGAAAGATATGTCTGATCGACAGAAGGGGTCAAAGGCGGATGTCAAGAATTGTTCTAATGAACAGATGCTGCACAGTCAAGGAAACTTTAGCCAAGTCTGGTTAAACCAATCACAGACAAGAGCACTGTACATTTTAGCAATGTTCAGTGTAATGTTATGCTTGACGAAGGCCGCACCATGGCCGAAACGTCGCTGCTTTTATGGAGAAGAAATAAAGAAGGCAACTTAGGATGCTGAACATCTTTTACTGAAAATCTCTTTGTATTGCTCTGTTACTTGCTTTTCGTATCGTCTAGAGAAAAAGACAAACAAAGAGAAAGACAGACAGAGAGAGACCTGTGGGCTTTTTTATATTAGATAATCTGCCTCAAATACAAAGTGACGCTCTAAATAATCACCTAACCAGCAGTCTTGAAACATTTTATGTTCGCATAGCGAAGATTGGGTCAATCCAGTATTATAACCAATCACCGAGACAGTTAGAATTCCCTAGGAATTTCAAAAACCCTATCACCGAGGGAACCAAAAACTAAAATATAACCTTTATTGATATACAAACTAAAATACGTTATGGCCTAGTTTAGCAACTTAACATAAAACCTCTATTAAATGGATATACACAATAGGTTCTTTGTATCTCTACTTAGAGGCTATCTATCATAGATGATGACCTAATCACCACACAATATTCCACAAATTGAGTGAAGTGGTGTCTAAAGCATGGACATCCTCATGTAACTAGCAATGGAGAATGGTTTTTATCGCTTGCTTCAATCCCTAGGGAATATATATCACCATCCAAGTGATGTCCCTTTTCTTTCCCCTCACAGACAATGCAGAGGGGAGTTAGTGGTGTCTAAAACATAGACATCCACAGATAACTAGCAATGGTGAATGATGTTTTCACTTGCTTTAATCTTCAGGGCATATATTCCTTCAGAGAATCTTGATGAAGCTCTGTGGGTATCTATCACCATAGATAAATATCACTTTTTCCCACAACTGATGCAAAGGGGGATTAGTGATATGTTAATTAATAGACGGTGAAGAATCCCCTTACTAAAACCACAACCATAGCCACAGAACTTGGTAATAATCTTTACCTATACCCGATTATGATTTTTAATCATGGCATAGGAAAGTACCAAGTTCAATAACAGAACCAATGTGTCAGTGATAATAAAAAAGGAAAGACAGTCAGCACATATGTATGTTTTACAGTGCTGACTATTTTCCTTTCATTTAACGGCAATAATGATACAAGCCGTAACTGCTCTTTTTTATATACGTGCTCTAAGGCACTAGGGTGAACTGACAGGTGCATACACAAAGAATCCCTTAGTGATTTTTAGGATCTCTGTATGCCCTCTCTATTTATTTCAAGATTTGTGTCACCCTAAAATAAAGGTCCGGGATACATTGGAGTCAAATGGCCCAATCAGAAATTGCCATCATTAATATGACTACCAAAGTTGACCCGAACCACAATCTAATAACCCCATCGACGCGTTTCAACAGTATATATGTTCAGAACTGTATCATCAGGATGGATTTAGTCAGCCGTCTAGGCTTAGATGCAAACAGCCTGACGGCTGTGTTCAAATGAGCAGCGCTGGTAAGTAAACCTCTGATAGAGGCTTATATGTGCCAAGCCACGCCTCCCTTCCCAGGGGGCTCGTCCCGGGCAGCCTATGGGCCGACACTCAGTCCTCCGCTGTCATCTGGTGAGACGCGTTGTTGCGGCGTCTCCGCGCATGCGCAGTAGTGCCCGGAGCGCGGCGCCAACCATGCCAACCACTGACACGGCGGCAGCCGCGTTACCCGGCAACCACGCACGGCGTGATGACGCGGACCTGTAACCGGGCCTGGATAGCCCCTGGATGGACGATCATAGGACGGGATTTTCTAGGACATTGGTGCACAGCAGTGTTTAAACGTTACAGTAAGAGAGAGTTATAATAAGTTCTTCCTTTAGATATTTGTTATTCATAGGGCTCAGTTTATCTAAATAGCTTATAAACCTTAATGCAAGATGCTGATATATAAAAGGTGGTGGATGTTTAACAGCACCTTATCTTATATGGGATATATATGATGCACCTTTATACAATATAGCGTATACTGGTATGTATATAAAAGGTGATGGATAATGAACAGCCCTTTATCCTATATGGGGTATACTTAGGACGACCATGGTAATAATTTCCTGGCATCTTATGCATTTTATATGTTGGGATGTATAATAGAATATCCAACACTTTTTTACAGATACCCCTATTATTAAGTTAAGGAACAACTAGCTGTTTACGCATATTATCAGTGGCATCTTAGTGACATAGACTCACCAAGTTCTTAATACTCTATATACTATCCATCTACTTATATATAACAAAGTTGTTTATACAATAACTAATCACCCATTTATGGACATAAACCCTGGATATTAACTAAATTGTATTATATCAACCTCTCAATTAGTTAAACACCCTTTTGTGCATGGAAGAATTTTAAATAAATGCTGCAAACGACAAATTCTCATTCAGGCCTTTCGGCGCGCAGGACTGTAGTCGATGAATCCATTTGGTTTCCTTTTGCATTAATCTCCTGTCTACATTACCCCTTCTACCATTCTCTCGGATGATCTCAATCCCCTGGAATGTTACCGATTGTGGATCATTTTTATGCTTCTCACGTACGTGAATAGCAAGGCTCGTATTATCGCCACGATCAATATTCCCGACATGTTCCAATACTCGTCTTCTTAGTTGGCGGATGGTTTTGCCGATATAATCGAGCGGACATGTACAAGTGGCTTTATATACGACGCCCATGGACCTACAGTTGATAAAATCCATTATTTGATACTGTTTTCCCGTAGAGGAGCTTGTAAAGGTACTCCCACGTTGGATATATTTGCAGGCCTTGCAGCCCGCACATCGGTACGTACCTTTGGGTAAATCTGATCCTAGCCAGGATATGGTAGTTTCTTTTGGAGAGAATAGACTATGGACCAATCTGTCCTTTAGATTGCGTCCGCGTCTGTACGTTATCAGGGGTTTTTTTGGGAGATGTACCTCAAGGTCTTTGTCTCTCCTCAATATATTCCAGTGTTTACTTAGGATTTGCCTAATTTCGTGTGATCGATCGTCGTACGTGCCAATTAGACGGATCTTAGAGTCTTCATTAATGCGTTTTTTAGGTTTGAGAAATTCCTCTCTCCTATATTTTTTGGCAAATTGATCAGCCACCTGTACCACCTCCTGTGGGTATCCCCTATCGGCAAATCTCCGACTCATCTCTTTAGATTTAATATCGTAATCATCCTCCGATGTACAGTTACGTCTAGTTCGGATGAATTGCCCCTTGGGGATTCCCTTCTTAAGGGATCTGGGATGATGACTTTCCCAGTGTAATAGGGTGTTGGTGGCCGTTGTTTTGCGATAGATAGACGTCTGTAAAGAACCATCGTCACACTTTGTTATAAGGAGGTCTAGAAATGTGATACGTTGCGGATCGATTTCTGCCGTGAAGAATAAACCCAACTCATTGTTGTTCAAGTGGGAAACGAATTTGTTGAAGGCCTCAATTTCTCCGGTCCATAATATCAACACATCGTCGATAAAACGGACCCAGAGTTCTACCGATGTCGTCCAGCTCTCGTTTGTCTCAATGAACACGGAGGTCTCCTCCCACCAGCCCAGGTACAGGTTAGCATAGCTGGGGGCACAAGGGCTCCCCATAGCTGTACCCCTGAGCTGGTGGAAGTGCTTCCCCTCAAAGAGGAAGTGGTTCTTTGTGAGAACAAACGAGAGGAAGCTTAGGAGCATATTGTTATGTTCCTTAAGGTGTATGTCCCTCTGATTAAGGTAGAACTCCACCGCCTTGATGCCCCCTTTGTGCGGAATGGAGCTATACAAAGCTTCCACGTCTAGTGATGCAAGTTTAGTGTCTGGTGCAAGATGATACAGTTCTGAACATATATACTGTTGAAACGCGTCGATGGGGTTATTAGATTGTGGTTCGGGTCAACTTTGGTAGTCATATTAATGATGGCAATTTCTGATTGGGCCATTTGACTCCAATGTATCCCGGACCTTTATTTTAGGGTGACACAAATCTTGAAATAAATAGAGAGGGCATACAGAGATCCTAAAAATCACTAAGGGATTCTTTGTGTATGCACCTGTCAGTTCACCCTAGTGCCTTAGAGCACGTATATAAAAAAGAGCAGTTACGGCTTGTATCATTATTGCCGTTAAATGAAAGGAAAATAGTCAGCACTGTAAAACATACATATGTGCTGACTGTCTTTCCTTTTTTATTATCACTGACACATTGGTTCTGTTATTGAACTTGGTACTTTCCTATGCCATGATTAAAAATCATAATCGGGTATAGGTAAAGATTATTACCAAGTTCTGTGGCTATGGTTGTGGTTTTAGTAAGGGGATTCTTCACCGTCTATTAATTAACATATCACTAATCCCCCTTTGCATCAGTTGTGGGAAAAAGTGATATTTATCTATGGTGATAGATACCCACAGAGCTTCATCAAGATTCTCTGAAGGAATATATGCCCTGAAGATTAAAGCAAGTGAAAACATCATTCACCATTGCTAGTTATCTGTGGATGTCTATGTTTTAGACACCACTAACTCCCCTCTGCATTGTCTGTGAGGGGAAAGAAAAGGGACATCACTTGGATGGTGATATATATTCCCTAGGGATTGAAGCAAGCGATAAAAACCATTCTCCATTGCTAGTTACATGAGGATGTCCATGCTTTAGACACCACTTCACTCAATTTGTGGAATATTGTGTGGTGATTAGGTCATCATCTATGATAGATAGCCTCTAAGTAGAGATACAAAGAACCTATTGTGTATATCCATTTAATAGAGGTTTTATGTTAAGTTGCTAAACTAGGCCATAACGTATTTTAGTTTGTATATCAATAAAGGTTATATTTTAGTTTTTGGTTCCCTCGGTGATACAATCCAGTATTATAAATGCGAAAGTAACTCTGTCTGTCTGTCTGTTTGTTACCTTTTTATGGCTAAACCGCTAAAACAATTTTGATGAAATTTGGCAGAGAGATAGCTTGCACCCCGAGGACGGACATCGGCTACATTATAGGGTTCTCTAGGGAGTGCGACAAGACAGATTTATTTGGTGATGCGCAGGCTCACCTTCCCTGATGACACTGCGCCGTGAGGCGTGGCGGGCGGGAAGGGGGTGCACATCATAAGCTATGCCTACACAAACAGGCAGACATGTGAGGGCAGACGTCGTTGCTGCACGTATGCGATTATTACGTGCGTTGGAGGGGAAGGGGTGCACATCATAAGCTAGGCTTCTCCAAACGGGCAGACACGTGAGGGCAGACGTCGTTGCCGCACATATATACGATTAGTAAGCTAGCAGGGATACCCGCCGTTGCCCGGGATTAAAATTTGAAAGAAAGACTCATTGACATGAATTGAGATTTTGAAGAAAATTTGTGTTGCCTATATCAACCAATCACAGCGCAGCTTTTATTTGACCTCAGCAGTATAACAAATGAAAACCGGGCCGTGCGACACAAACAATATACAGCAGAACACAGAGTAGTTTAAAAAATACAGATTCCATGGATCACAAGTAAATGAGGAATAAAGCGGAAACATTTAATTCCATTTTATTTTTGTTTCTCTGCTCCTCAAACGGAACAGAGGTACAAAAATGGTTAAATTAGCCTAGCGGCTGTGTGAACATTGACTTAAAGGGAATTTGTCACCTACTTCTAGCCCTATAAGCTAAGCTAATGAGCTGAAAGTAGGTGACCCACTGAGTCCAGGGATGTAGGCCTAATGCCCACGGACGGATTTCTGCCGCGTTATCCCGCAGCTATTAGGTTCTGTTGAACCCAATAGCTTTCTGCCTTTCAAGCCGTCCGTGAGCACAGCGGACGTATCACGTGATTACACGTCGTCGCCCACCGCCGGTTATGTGCTGCACTGCACATGATCGCCGGACGGGACTCGCGCGCCGGATTTGAAAAGGTAAGTATGGGGTCTTTGTGGGGCGCCGCCTCGGACTCTGGTGCGTTATTTCCCTCAGTGTCTGAGCTGAAAGCCGCTGCTCGGTGCATTGAGCGGCACGCTAAGTAGTCCACCCGTTCTAATTTTATTTATGAGCGGACTACTTAGCAGTGCCAGCTTTTATCTCTTAAACCAAGGGAACAAGTGGGGGAGGTAAATATAACACATCCCTGGACTCGGCAGGGAACCTACGTTCAGCCCATTAGGTTAGCTCATAGGGCTAAAAGTAGGTGTCAGTCAGTTTAATGTTACATGATCTTACCCCCAGTTATTAGGTGCTTCTGTCCTGCTGTGTGTCCTATAGCTGCCCACATAGTGTACATAGAATCTTCTATCATCACCTGTAATGTTTGTTCAGCAGCAGCTGCAGGTACCTCCTATGAAGCCACGTCCCTGCATCCGGCTTGTGTGAGCTCTGCAACCATTGTACAGTGCAGAAGTACAAAACCAGTCCAATTACATAAATTGTAACAAATGGATAGGAAAATTAAATATTCAGAAAGTAAATTGATTTGAAATCAATGTGATTATAAGCGCCGGCCACTAATGTGACGTCGGAGCGGAGGCTTCCACTCCAACTCTGTGTTATTGCGGCGCTGACAGCATGAGGCTGCACCGCTGAACGGTGGGAGTTCCTAAGCGGCGGACCCCGGCCGATCAACTATTGATGTATATAGTCATCAATACTATTTCTATGCAAAACGCCTTTAATTTTCATTTCCATTTGTTAAAATTGATGTAATGGAACTGGTTTTGTACTTGCATTTTATTAAAAATGATATAACTACTTCTGCACCACCCTATACAGTGAATGAGGCATCTCTATGAAGTGCTGACGGGATGGGCAGTGACTACTCTCACGACAGGGTGAAGGCTATCACCTCCCCAGCCAATATCATTACTTTTGATGTCCTGTAATCATGAAATTGGCATCAATCGGTTTTCTAAAACTCTTTATAATTGCTTACCATTAGAATTCACCCCTATATTTTAGAGAAAGTATAGGCCAGCAATCAAAAGCTGTTATGGCATAGGACAAACACTGGGGCTGATACGTGGTGGGCCACATTTTCGGTTGTCGACGGGCTCGTAGAGTGTGTTAGCATTAGGCCCTTTGATGAATAGACTATTCCTACAATGCCACATGCTGGTCACATGAAGCTGTCAAAGGATGGAGATGGTAGTCCTATAATTAGACATTGTACAACTGGTTGTGCAATTTACATTTCCTCCATGTATAGTCATTAGTCACACAATATCCCATATATCTTTCAGGAAGTCCTCTGTAAAAACTAGTTTTAGGATTTTTGTACATGAGGAAGTTGTGTAACAGTAAATTCCACTGGGTTTCGTTGAATACATTCATCCACACATGGTGCCGGTACCCGATCCTTATCTGTAGGTTTCCTAATGGTCACACGGGTAGCTCTACAAAGTATCTGTCATTGGTGCCTAAAGCCACATTTACACATACAGATGATCACTCAAAATTTGTCAGAAACAGACCATTCTAATCAGCCCATTAGTAGCTAACTAGCTTCATTTGCATGTATTTAGAGAACAGCGGGTGGCCTGTCCTCTAAATACATCACTATTGTTCTCCAGCAGGACAGCAGCTGAAAGGATGTTATCTGCGCTGCCCGTAGAGAACTCGGTGTGCGGTACGTCTTATCAGGGACGATGGATTTTAAGCTGAACTGAACTCAGTGATGGCCGAAAAGTGCATGATGGGCACACATTTACAAGCAACGATTATTGCTCAAAAGATGGCTTTTGAGCGAATTTTGAGCAATAACCAGTGTAAAAGGGCTTTAACACTTTCCAGGCCTTGACACAGGTTTTGGCCTATTTTGTATATCCACAAACTAACAACTGGAAAGGCATACTGTGCGTCACACTTTTTTTTCTACCCAAACAAGAACATGATACACTGCTCAAAAACCGTGCGAACACGTTCAAATCCCAAAGTGTGTACTCCTCGGACTTGCTCATAGGTGCCGTGTGCAATGGATCCTGCAATCTCATGTATGCATATAGTAAATCACAGACGCCACAATCCAATGTTTACTTGTTATTTGGTTATCAAAGTTTCCAAGCTCATTCTTATATTTAGGAATTGTATTTATTCATATTTGTATATTTATTGTTTTTAACAAATGGGATGTGAGTATTGAATTAACCCCTTAAGGACCAGGTTGTTTTGTACCTTAAGGACCAGACACTTTTTAGGGATTTTACCCATGCGGCGGTTTTACTGTTCCATTTTTTTTCCTTTAGCTACCAAAATTATTTTTGCTGTGTTTTTTTTCCTGTGAAATCAAGGACTATTTTTTTAATATCTTTTTCACTGACTTTTTTTTCCTATTTTTTAGTTTTATTGGGGGTAAAATGCTAAAAAAAATGGTTTTTTTTAATCATTTATAGTTTTTTTAAAATTATTTTTATATTTACACTAAAATAAAGTATGGGAATGGGTTCCTCTATTGATTTTGGACGTTTTGATATATAGTATGTATGGTTTTGGTTTACAGGGCGCATACGGCGACGGTTTTTGTTGGCGTCTGTTTTGTGTTATTCTCTTTCTTTTGTATGTATTGTTGTTTTATTGTGTTATTTTGTTTTACTGATGTATATAATTGTGTTTTTTACTATCTAGGTCCACCATGACGTCATATAAGACCTCTGGGGGACATTCACTTTTTTTTTTTTTTAACTTTATTAGACATTTTCCCACTATAGCTAGGGCGTCCATAGGAGCCCTAGTTACAGGGGAAAGCAACCCCTGTGGTGACATTAGTCACCTGCAGAGCTGCCAGGGTCTAGTCTGACCCTCCCGCTCTGCAGTAGCAGGGAATCCCAGGAGGTCACATGACCCCCCGAGGCTCCCGTAGTGAAAGTAAATGTTACTTTCAGTTTCCCCATACAGTGCTCATTGAGCACTGTATATCGGGGAAGCAGAAGGCAGGAAGGGTTAAAAACCCCTCCTGCCTTCTGCTCCGGGTTATCAGCTGTCACTAACAGCTGATAACCCGTTCCTGCCTCTGACTGATTGCAGAGGCAGGAAACTTAGAGCACCGTCATAATTTTACTATCGGCGGTGCTCTAAGCCCAGGACCAGCTGACGTAAATTTACTGTGGCTGGTCCTAAATGGCTTAAAGGGTGTTGGGTGCATGATCATACATGCCTGAGGAAGGAGATTCCCTAAAATGTTGCTGCTATTGCCAATGTGCCTCCATGTTCAGCTCTCTTGGATCGGCACTACCGCAGCTTGCTGTGCATGAACCGAAACACTTCATGGACTGAGGCGGCTTTCACGTGACCTAAAAAGTCGCGCAAGATTTGTGTGTTGCGAGACGCACAAATCTTGCACAAATAGGAACCTCATTCCATGGGTGGGGTCATATACATGAGCGATGTCCTATCTTTGGCCTTTCCCTTGGAACGCATCGCCCATTGTTTTCAATGGGGCTGGCAAAAACATTGCACAGCGGGCGATGTGTACGCGAGTGCAATGCAATGTTTCCCATTGAAAACAATGGAAAACACTTGCCGATCTTACTTCCCTGAAATGATGAGAGGCGGTTTTAACACAAAAATGTCTCACATCCACTCGTTAGTGAGCAATATTAGGCAGAGTTTCACGCCCTGAGATCGCACTCGTCTGTGCGAAATTAGCTTAAAAGCACTTTATGGACTAAAAACAGTTTATGGTGAAAAAAGCCTTGTGTATGTATGTATTCCTTGGAAACCATGAGATAAAAAAGTAACAAGTAAGCACTGGCTTATGGTGTCTGATTTATTATATGCATATATGACACTGCTCAAAGAAATGGAAGGAACACCTAAATCATACATCAGATCTGAATGAATAAAAGACGTGCTCAGTGTGAATCTGCTCTCATCCGTGAACAGAGCATAATGGGCTGTCAATGGATGACCTGCCAATTCTTGTGTTCTCTTATGAATGCTGGTTGAGCTACATGGTGCTGGGCTGCGAGCACAGGTCCCACTACAGGACGTCTGGCCCTCATGCCACCCTCGTGGAGTCTGTTTTTGGGGCTCTGGCACTGTTCAGGTCCTCACGCTGGATTGATGCTGTTACATATGAGCCGGACGTAATAATGGGGTCCTTAAGGATAGATATATACACAACATACAAACACGGATAATACAAAGTAGTATATAAGGAAATATAAAACTGGGGAACTGACAAGAGAAGACCCTGCCTAAAAACGGAGTGCTCGTCCTTACGAGGGTATCCCTATTTTAGGAACCTGTGGCGGAGATAAGATATAACACCCGAGATAAAATAATACACTTGACAGACTTATCTGAATTGAGATGCCGGAATAAACCAGGAGCCAAGATTGGACCAAAAAGACCTTCAGACTGAGAGCATTACTGTAGGAGCCAGAATAAGTGTGTGCCAATAAAAGCTGATTGGCTAACAGGGACACCTCCTTGCCGACCAATCTATCCATACGCCAGTAGAGATGTGCCAAAATGACACAGAGCATGCGCAGTGTAAGGATCATGTGAGCTAGGGGTTACGCTGTGATCACCCCAGCCCTTCGACACTGCTGGCGAGCCGTGACAGATGCCTTTCTACTGTCCGGTCCAGCTCACTTTGTGTAACAACCCATGTCTTGGTACCTGCTTTATACTCTTAAGCCTGTGCTGGGAGGCACAACAAACCTTGTGACAGCATGTGCTATTCTGGAAGAGCAGAACTGCCTTCATTATCTGGTTGGGCTGCAAGTTCGGGATACTGTATCCAAGTAACAGTCTTTTACACAGAAATGGGCTCCAAGCTTTCTTTCCCCTCGCTATGTTGTGATTGTGTTACAGATAATTAACTTCCGCTTATGCCCCATTTAGACAGGACGGCAGTCGTCTGAACGACTGCACTACCGCTGACATCACCACTAAGGTTGTTAGCACTCATGCAGAGCATTTAGACAGGCAGAGATCACCGCTGAGTGGGGAGCGTTTACACTGAGCGAGAATCCCACGATCCAGCGATGATTTTTAGACCTCCGTCACACGGGCTGGTCCGTGCGATATCACTGTGGTTTCTCGCGTTGATGCCGTGATAAAGTCACGCTACTTTTTAGCACCACGTGCAAGGATTTTTTGGGGGGAGGAGAGGGGGTTTGAAATATACACCCTAACCCAAAAATATGCCCTAGCCGCAGAAAGAAAAAAAAGTACACATCACCTTAGAAGCGCTGTCTGGGGTTCCACTGTAGCTTCTTCTCGGTCCCCGGCACTCTTCTTCATCTCTTCTGCTCCCCTGGCTGGGAATTAAAAAATACCCGCTCCTGAAAGCGCTGCCTGTGATTGGCTGGCGCTTAGACAATCAGAGCCAGCATTCAATGAATGGCTGTGATTGGTTCATTGAGCGATGGCTGTGAATGGCTAATCATCAGCCAATCACAGCTAGTGCTTCCAGGAAGTGAGGATTTTCAATCCCTGGCCAGAGGAGATGGAGAAACAGTGCCGGGGACCGAGAGGAAGCTGCAGCAGTGTCGGGCAGTGCTTCTAAGGTGATGTATGTGGGTTTTTAAAAAAAAATAATTCTGCAGCCAGGGCTTAGATTAGGATTTCCTACTGTTAAAGTGGTATTGCACCGCATGAAAATCGCATTTTCTTGCAGTGCGATGCTACAAAATCTCACAAGTCGCGGGCATATTGCGGGAGCCGTGAGGTTTTTGTGTCGGGTTGTTGCATGCTACAAAACATCGCATGTGTGAGGGAACCCATAGGTAAGCATGGGCTTCACATACATGCGACTTTGTCACCCGGGTGAAGGAGACCTTATGCTGACTGAAGGTCAGCGATAACGAAAAGTGAGTGAATAGTAAACGATTTTTATGCATTTATACGGGACAATTATCGCTCATTTTGGTTCCTTTGAATGAATTTTGAGCAATAATCATTCCGTGTAAATGGCCCTTTACACTACAAACATCTTCCTTCTCCAGGTCGGACATGTGCAAACTCGCTATACTCTATACACCCCATACCAAAAACTGAGCACCACACACAGCGCCGTCATCATTTGTAACTTTTATTTGAAGAAGTTTGTGTTACGAATTCACAATAAATAAAAAAAAACAAAAAAAACTAACAGTAAATACAATGAAACAGTCATGAGTAAGGAGCTCTACCCTGTGACCAAAACATGGATCCGCACTCACAAACACGCAAATATTAGTCCTTTAAAAACAGCACTCCATCGACTTCTCGGAACAGACGTCTCATCGCTTTCTGTTCCAACTCATAAGGTGAGGAACGGCATGTATGACACAGGAATACTGGAATAATACAGTACACGGCTAGCAAAGTGATTCTGTGCAGACATGTAAGAAGCCATCGACAAGAACTAATCTGTGCGACGGGATTTCACCTTCGTAATGAAGGAATTATCACAATTTCAACCTGTTAGACCAGCCCTGCTTGGGGGTTATTGGTTTCATATTGGATTTTTTTTTGGCAGCAAATCCCTGTATAAATATAAATTCATCTGCCACCGAGTCAGCGACTGGCCTGTCAGTAATGTAACGTTGGTCTCCGTGGTACCACGGTGGCCATCTTTATTATATCTATTCACTGTAAAGCACTCTACATACATATCTGGACATAAGGAAAGACATTTTTTTTTTTAAAACCATTCATGTTATTTTTACACATCAACAATTCATGTGAAGCGGGTAAAAACCCAGATTCAGTACACAGAACGAAGTCTATGGTGGAAATAAAATAAAATAAAAGTCTCGTCTAGACAATAAAAAGCATTACACTAAAAGTCGCAGCTGAAAAAATTTGACCTAAACGTGTCATAAACTACTGTGCAAAAACCCCACGGTGTAACTACAATACATATTTACAGAACAGCATCAGGCATACGTCAACACCGAGAGATTTAATACCATCCAACAAAAATATATATTTATATATATACCTATAAATATATATATATAATATATATATAAATATCTGCAAAACTATACAAAGAAATGTGTCTCTGTGGGTAGATGGGAGGGGGGGGGGGGGTAGCCCTGAAGCTGCATGAGAAAAAATGTTGCATCTTCTACAACTGTAAGGAAAAAACACAAGCGTGCGGTTAAGGCGACTCTCTACCTGCAGCCCAGCATACGTCTGGACTGAGCATCATGATGGCGGAGGACAGGCTCAACCTGTTGCTGGTCAATGTAAAGCTGGAATCATGGAACAACCACTGCAGGGTCACAGCCTTTGTAATATCATCAGTGCTGCTGTCATTATCCCCACAGCTCACCCCTTGCTGTCGTTCTCAGTGCTGGGGTAACCTTGCCCCACCGCCCAGCAGTGTGAGGAAATAATTCATCAGTGCAGTTCAAATGGGCCTGCTCCAGCTTCAACTTCTAGGACCGGCTGAAAATGACCATCATTCTTTCTGTTCTGCAGTTCTAATATGAGTAGCCCTATTAAATGCCACAATGGAGGGTATTGTGTACCAAAAAGGCTGGGCAAGTATCAAACACAACTGGAATGGTAAAAAGGTTCAACAACCCGTACCATGTGAGTTTGCACAATATTGTCTGGAAAACATGATTATAGAATAAAACGATCTAATGGATGAGGAACCTGACAGTCAGTACAGGCACCGGAGACTTCTAGAGAGGATGAAAAGCAAGGAGGACAAACACATGTGGGAAGACAATGACTGTGCATACAGCGTCTCTCATGTTATACATTGTTCCCTACATTAACAGAAGGCACAAGCGTCAAGAACTCTCATATACTAATGTAAGATCTTCCTCCAAGTGTCTGTACCCCTGTGGGCTCTACTCTTCTCTGCATCATCCATTAATGCCACTATAAAGTCATGATTCTCTGCAGCCTCTGTTCTTCTTCCCTCTACAGCCACAAAAAAGGTAAAAAAAACAAAAAACTACAGTACGTAAACAAGAGTTCATGATGGGTTTGATGAAGACGCCGCTCCTCGCTTAGTGTTGAAAGCTGACACTAATTATAAAATAATCTGTTATAAAAAGGAAATCATACATAATATATATATATATTAAAAAAATATTCCGTCCTTCATCTCTCCACAACCAGGCAAAGAAGCCTGCAAAGAAACACTAGAGTATGAACATCTACCCTGTGGTTACTTAAGAAGGTTTGAAATGCAGCGAGCGGCGTTTGGAAATTATTTGCTGCCTAGCAGTGCCTCTCCAAGGTGGTGGCAATAAGTCAAGGAAGAGGCATTATTTTTGTTATGCCCAACAAAAACTAGACTGAGCGACTCCTTCCCTCACCCTGCCCTCACCGTCAGCCCCTCTGCACCGCCAATAAACGCTGGCAGACTGGAAACGGGCAGAGAAGGAGAGGGAAGTGACAAGAGGTAGGTGTCAGAGGTGTAAGGTTAAACTTGGGAGTCTCCCAGGCTGTGAAATTCCTCTGGCGAAGCTTGCTTGTCAGTATTGGTCTCCCCACCCTGCCTGAAGTCGGAAGCAATCTCATCAAAGGTGCGGCCCTTGGTTTCAGGCACTTTGAAGAAGGTAAAGATGAAGAAGATGATGAGGAGGATTGTAAAGATAACGAAGACATAGGCACCGCAGAGTTTCTGCAAAGGAAACAAGACACAAGGTTTAGCAACAAGATAGACATCATTGTGTCTTCAGTGTAAAGACGAGGAGATATGGCGCACTCACCTCTACGTACTGGAAGCCCATTCCCACAATAAAATTGGAAGTCCAGTTGGAAAGGCCAGCAACTGCAATAGCTGCAGGGCGAGGACCCTGACTGAAAAGCTCAGCGACAATGAACCAAGGGATTGGTCCTGGTCCAACTTCAAAGAATGCCACAAAACCAAAAATGGCCACAATGCTGAGGTAGGGCATCCCTGGCACGCTGTCCTGTTGGTGGCAGACCAGATAATTAGATGAGGAATCTTATATACATATTCATTCATACGCCTGATTCTATTATCAGCTGTGACTTACCAGCAACACAAGAGCAATGGTCATCAATATCGCGCATGCAGCCATGCCACCAAGCCCAATAAGATGGAGGGTACGTCGTCCGGCTCGCTCAACCACAAACAGCTGCAAAACAACAACAGTACATTTGAGTCTATGAGAAACCTCTTTCACTTGTTCTCCCAACTGAGGAAGATCTTAGAAAACTGTAGAGATTTTCCCTTCAGTCGCTTTATGTTTTTTGATTCTCAAGTTCTAGATCATGACAAAAGCATATGAGGGCTGTGCGGTGCCGCATTATGCCATACATCTCAGGCACACGATTGGACATTTCATGACACAAAGCTGAAAATTGTACTCACCGAAACAACGGTAAATGCTGTATTAACTATTCCAGCACCAATGGTGGCATAAATTGGCTGTTGAACTTGGGCTTTTTCGAATATTGCAGTAGAGTAATAGAAGACCTAAAAGGAGGAACAGATGGTATTTACTGCCTGACACAGCATAAGGGTTTGGCTACAACAAGCAACATTCCATAGAGGTCAGTGTGATGAATATTTAAGGCGCTGCCCTTTGTGTCCATGTTTTCATTTCTTGCAAGTGCAGATGAGTCAGCTGGTCAGAGATGGACACCTTAGGTCATTATAGCTCTTTATCACACTGATGGCCATGATTGACAGCTCCTGTCACCCTCCTCATCTGTCAGTCATAGAAGCGTGTGTCTTGGGTCGGGTCTATACGGCAGACGCTGCAGCTCCTCTGTCTCTGTCAGTGCCGCCTATAAGATGCACGTGTGCAGCCGGCCTGCCTCTTACAAGGCCAACATGCGCATGCAGCTTTCCCACCCCTGGTCAGTATATATTGTCCTTTAGTCATTAAGGCACCCACCCTCCCCGAGTGAAGGGTGCCTGACCAATAGGTCCTGTAAGGTTCTACAGTAGTTTCATGATTGACTCTGGGTTTGTCCCATACCTGTCCACACAGCTTTCCTGTCTTTTCCTGTCCTGACTTTGGCTCGTACGTTGACCACAATTTATCTGATCGCCGCCTGCCTTGACCTTCTGCCTGTCTCTCCAGTTAAGCAAGAACTCCTATTGTCCTGACCTTGGCATTTGTATTGCCTACTTCTCCGTCTGTCCCTCCAGTACTGCACTATGGTGCTTTTGACCTGTCCATGTCAGCTGTCACTACACTGAGACCAATCTCTTGGAGTAACTGCCTGTAGGTCCCTGCAGCTAAAGTCCAGATCTTCCTTGGAGGGGTTAATAGATAAAAACCTGGGAATCTCAAGTCGCTGCCCTCTGGAGTAGCCGAAAGTCAAATCGATCAGTGGCACAGTGGGTACACATCTGCTGCATGACACAAACTTACCGCATTAATACCAGAGAGTTGCTGAGAAAGCTGCAGAACAATAGCAATGAAGATTGGCTGCCGATAAAGTGGTGAGCGGAACAACTCAAGTATAGTGACTTTCTTCTCCCTCATCATTTGCCGACTCTCTTCCTTCATCTCCTGAAGGTCGCTGGTTACATCTGTGGTGCCACGAAGTTTCTTCAGGACTGTGAAAAATGCAATGAGATACAGTTAGGGTAAATTCCACATGGCATGAAACACATGAATTGATGACATGGAACAGGATACACATTCTGATCATGAGCTAATAGTACTCACCACTTTTGGCTTTGTCTTCTTCATTACGGTTGATAAGCAAAAACCGAGGACTTTCAGGACAGAACGGTAGTGCTGCTGACTGGATAATGGCAGGTACAAAGATGCAGCCCAGAAGAAGTGGCCATAAACTGTCATTACCCATGATTGGTTCCAAGCCAAATATCTGTGCAGGAAGAGGGAGACATTAAGTCCTCCTGTATAGAGTGCAGAATGTACTACAACTGGCAGCAGTGCTGGTCTTACCTGGGCTATGAGAATTCCAACCACAACTCCCAGCTGGTGAAGTGTTCCCAGAGCCCCCCGAAGAGATGTAGGGGCCACCTCTCCAACATACATGGGCACAAATCCAGTAGTAAGACCACAGTAAAGACCAATTATAAACCGGCCAATAATCAGCATCTCAAAAGAGTACGCCATCTTGGAGAAACCCATAAAGACGGCAGCAATGAATGCCAGGACGTTAGCCATCAGCATGGAATTACGCCTAGAGACAAAAGTACAAGAAGAAAAATTAGTCATGCTTGGATGGTATTTAACCCATAACATTGCTGTCCCGAAACATGCAGTACAACTGGTTTCTGAATGGCACATGGCTGACTACAATAACAGTATTCCTGAGTTTGCTGCCGGACCATTAATCCAGTGTAGTGATGTAAATAGTAATCCAGAGATGTCCCCAGATGAGCGGATATATGAAATAACAATTATCTAAGTTTGTGCTTTCCTTTCAGTGTTACGGACTATATTCTGCTGAAGGGGCAATCCAATACTGACCCTGCCAAATCCATTTCTGATAATGATAGAAGCTCAGATAACTTGCTTCATTAACCCCTTCGTGACCGCAATACACCTCTTTACTGAACTCACTAATAGGCTTTAAACCGGCACATTTAGCTTTTAAAGGCAGCGGCTTTAAAGACTACTGACAGCCAGGCTCCTGCTCAAACTGCCAGGAACAGAGAAACCTGGCAATTTAACCCCTTGTATAACATAATGAATAGCAACTACAGTATGTAAGCAGATGACAGTGGGAAGGGGGCTCTTTTTGATACCCAACGGCACCCTGCAGTGCATTCGCAAGGTACCAATGGGTAGAAGCCTGACAAAGGCCTCCATGTCTGTAAGTCAGTCTATTAAATCCCCCTCCTGCAGAGTCTAATAAGCTGCTATTATAGGTTTATTAGAATGCACTACATAAGTAATGCAGTATAAGTATACTTTCCTAGCGATCGAATGATCACATCTTCAAGTCCCCTTCAGGAACTAAAAAAATAAGGATTGAAAAAAAAAAGGTTTAATTGAAATAAAAAAATCCATTTAAAAAAAATACTCATTTTGACCCATAAAAAACTGTTTAAAATGGATCCAATAACAAAAATTAAAAAAAAAACCAACACATAATAATAGGCATTACTGCGTTCATAACGACCCAGACAATGACGGTATTTTGTCATTTATCGGTCATGGTGAATGCCGTAAAAATCATTAAAAAAACTAACTGACAGAATTGCTTCTTTTGTTCACATCCCAAAAAACGTAATAAAAAATAATCCAAAAGTCACAGGTACCTCAAACTGGTACTAACAAAAACTACAAGTCCTCACAGAGCTGCGCTGCAAGAAAACTAAAAATGTCCCGGGTCTTAGAATACAGCAAGGCAAATTCAGTTCTTCTTCTTTAAAAAACATGTTTTTTTCTGTGTAATAGTAAAAATAAATAACTATATAATTGTTATTGCAGTAATCGTGCGGATCCAGATAAGAAAGAACACTGTAAAGACAAAACCCCAAAAGAATGGCAGAATTTCTGGACGTTTTCGCCATTCCCCCCAAAAAAGAAGTAATTTAAGCTCTACAACCCATTATCTGTACCCCAGAGTGCGGCCAATAAAATATACAACTTGTTCCAAAAAAACAAGCCCTCATACAGCTATGTCAACGAGTTATGGCTCTTGCAATACGACAATGAAAATTGCTTAGTCCTTAAGGGCTTATTTACATGAGCGTATACCGGCCGGCGTTTTCACGGCCGCCCAATATACGCTTCCATCTGAGCTGTCCCCCCCTTCCCTCCTCCTCACCGGCTCTCTGCCTCTCTCCTGCCCTCCAGCTGTTTGCAATGGGAGTAGGTGGGACAAAGCGGAGCTTAGCTCCAACCCCTCTCATTGCAAATGCCGGAGTGGAGGAGAGAGGCAGAGAGCCGGTGAGGGGAAGGTGGTAAATGCTCAGATAGAAGCATATATCATCCGGCCGTTAAAAACACTCATGTAAATAAGCCCTTAGGCCCAAAACACGTTGATCTTGAAGGGGTTAATGGAACTCTGCCACTTGATACTGGTAGTATACCATAGTTGTATTATAAGATGCTCAGTAGATGTAGGTTGAAAACTGTACCTGTTTTTTTTTTAATTGCAGAAATCGTCTGGTTGCTGCACTTCCCACAGTATGCAAGTAAGAGGTAAGCCATCCGATGGGCAGTTCACCTCCTGTGCTGGTCCGGGCTCTCTCCTCCTTCTCTAGTCTAAACCCACCCATTAGAGTCTTGATAGAAGTCTTCAGCCCTGGCGATTGTAGACACCATGCGTCTCAGACACTTTGTACCTGTACTACAAAGAGGATGCCGCAGGCATGTGATGGCATTAATGGCATGGACAACTAGATCTCCAAGTGCAGTACGGGTGTGACTGAAACGCACGGCTACTCCAGCGACTTCAATCAAGACCGGGTTGGGTGTGTTTAGATTAAAGAAGCACGAGAGAACCAGGACCGGTGCAGGCGGTGAACTGCCCATCAGACGGCTTGGCAGTCATCTGCATACAGTGCAGGAAGCGTGCAGCCAGGATAGTTCTGCATTGGAGCAAAGAATATAGCATCATTCACCTGCCACAAATCTTATAAGACAGTTAGGTTATACTGTTAATATCAAGTGATTGGCCTTGTTTAAGAAGTCTTGTAAAAAGGGAGAACCATGGAGGAAATTACCATTGCAGTGTAGTGGTACGTGTTATGTCCTGCAGAAGACAGAAGGACTGTATTGAGGACTAACCTTCCAAACCTGTTGACAAAAAGACCCACGGAAAATGAGCCCATCATGCCACCAACTGAGAATATGGCCACAGACAAGGACCATAGGGAGGTCAGGGTGTTATCAGGGATCGGCTCTCCGTACCGCGATAGCCACGTCTCATTGTAAAACTTTTCGATTACCTGTGATGAAAAACAGAATTGTGAGGATTATTACAAATGAGAAAAGGACGTCTCAGTGTGTGATCAGAGTATAAAGCGTTTCTATACGCAGGTGGCAGTGCGCAGTGACCTCACACCTATGTGCCACCACCTCACACCTGTACAGGTGTACCTCAGTACAGCCAGGGTATTCATTATACTTCTATGGTAAAGCCTGTGTACGTCCAGCAGGTGTCCCTGTGACACTTTACTTCCTTGTCCTGCATTATGGCTCAGATCTTATTACTGAGTTTACTCAGCTGATGCAAACCTAAGCTAGCCAAGCAATTGTCACCTGATCCGCCCCACGCTGGGGGTGAAGGAGTGCATGCTGCCAGACTCAAATTCCAGTTCTGTACACAATGCTGACTGAGGAGGGTGTGTAGGGCACCAGGCAGCCGATTGGCCGACACGGGCAGACTTACATTTATATACCGCAATGTCACCAGCCACCCAGTGCCCAAAATATCTGGTAAATATCACCCTGTAAAATCAGTGGCATGTACTAGCATCATTGTGACCTTTACAACTGACATAACGCTGTGATCCTTGGTTGTGGGCATATATAACTGGATGCCAACTATCACACAGAGGAAGACACTTGTCTCAAGTGTAAATTACACATTTCTTCTGCTGGAGATCACAGCCAAATACCAAGCGTAGAGAAATCAAGCATGCAGTGCGAGGGAGAAGGGGTTAATTCTGGAGCTGCTGATCACAGTGACTCAGCAGCCCGTCCCAGCGCCAGCCATGGGTTTCTTGAACACAAGGAAGCAGGCAATACAAGCCAGACACTTCAATTCTGTCTGAGTGAAATAGTGTTGTGTGCATAGGCTGGCATTGTGTGGGCAGCTGTGCCATCCGGACATAGTAGGGATGATCTGCTGGGTGTGACTGTTGCATAAAGATGGACTTCCCTTCTCTGCAGTAAATCTCAGTGACCTGGAAAGCCGTATACATGAACTAGTTAATAATAAACAGGCTGGGGTGCCAAAAAAAAGTTACCTAACAGACGGTTTTGGCCCCTGAGGGCCAACACAAGTGTTTATTAAAAAGATGAATATCCACACTAAGCTGACAATGTACCCGACCTGTGATAAATGGAACTACTAAGGTGAGGTTTCACTGGTTCACGGGACTAGTACAAAGGCTGATTTATGTTTTACGTGTTCTTTTCACAGGGAGACAGAACCACATTGATCCGCCTTGATCTGCCTCTGTCTGTAGAGCAAGCTGCATGTCCACAGAATAACCGGGACAGTCATAACAATCACAATAGCACTGCCAATTTTAATCTTAGTATCTGCCATGTACACAAGATAACGCTGTATGTACTGATCGCCCGACTGCATTAGTATAAAGAGGCCTGCATGTGTTGTTGGGAGTCCTGAGATAAATTTATGGGGGTCCCTCACTTAGGGAGAGACATGTTTCTGGTGCTCAGAAAAACGTGCTGGATATATTACTGTATTGGGACGCTAGTGAAGTCGATGCATCTCTGTAATATAACCTCCACGAAAACAGAAAGTGAACGGAAAGAACCCTTCCCTTATTTTTAAATAGTCAATGGGTGATGGAAGTGAATGGAAAAGTGTCTGTTTGGTTACGTTTTTGTTGTCCGTTTAACTAACTTGTCTTTAAATGAGCATATGCAGAAGAGAAGGAACGAAAGACAACAAAACAAATCCATTACAAATGGATGTAGATGGAACTAAATGGAAACAAACTGATAGAAGTTGTCAATATTTTTTGACAGATCTGTCTACCGGATTCATAAAAAAGGAAACTATGGCTTCAGTTTAATTGCTTTTGAATTCTGTTCTGCTATCAATTTCATTTTAAAAAGGATTTATTAAAAACAGAAGGCAAAACACTGATGTGAGCGAGCCCTAATTGTAAGTGGTTTACTGTGGTACAGCTACTCAACTCATATCTACACTGCTCAGTACTGCTGTATGATGTCTTCCATGATACTGCTATTTCTGTGTGCTACAAAGAGTTAGATAGCTGAACCTGCTGTGTTTCTCCGTGTTCTGTGTATAGCAGCAGTCTACACCCACCAGCTTAGAGACAAGTGAAAATTAATTGTAGACTCGCAGAAGGGAAAACTGGTGTTATATTCAAGATACATTTTATATAATGGCCAGATATAATGTTATTCTATATGTTCACACATGGCGGCTAATTCTGAAAAGTCATCTCAAAGTGTGGGTGTGGTATAACTGCGGCCCAGATGTGGGGAAGCTGTACAGTGCCAGGGCTTCTCCTCTCCAAACATCTTACCCCATTCATTTTATGGACCTATAGTAATAGGACCGGTAAAGAACGGCAGATTTCTCCTCCATGACTGGAATGTCTGTCAAATCCCAGTATTGATGGGCTGTTACCTAATTCTAGCAGGAATGTCCCTAACAGGATCCCAATGAGAGTCTGCAGGAAGCAGGTTAATCTTCCTAACGAGATGTACTATTTTAGACTCTGCTTGTCCGCTTGTCTCCGGGCCCGGCTTGTTTATGTTTTTCAGCCCATGAACTGATTGACTACACCCTTGAATAGAAGCTGCGCCCTCATTCACCCTAAATAACCCCGATATCTTGAATGCAGAGGCCCTTGAGACAAACACGGCCATAAATAGAATTCTGCCATGTTTCTATAATGATGCGCAGTGAGCTGTCATTGTTCCCATACTGACTGGACCATTATAAAACTATTTAGTACTGACTAGGCAAGGATCTACAGTGAGGGGGATCATACATGTGGACGAAGCTGCTGCAATACTTCGGTGACACTATGTCTCTATTCTTACCTTCTGTGGTGCATTAATAACTCCAGTGTTGTAACCAAACTGTAAGGATCCAAGGACAGCAACGCACACGGCGATCATCAACCGCAACGTCATCTGCAAAAAAGGCAAAAGACATACATGACAATGTATACAACATACATGACAATGTATACAGACAGCCATGTTCAACATTACTTTTCCATATGTTGCTTCCTGTAAATTGCACAAAGCTGTTTGTTCTTAATACCAGAAGTCCCATGAATAATCAAACTACTAATGACCTGTCCGTCTGTCTGTGCGTGAGTGAGTGGGTTCATGAGTGACTTACATGCTCTGCCCCTGATCACATGACGGTGACGCCATCAAAGCTCCTTCATCCCCAGTGAGGGAATTACATGCTATGCCCCTGATCACATGACAGGGACATCATCACTGGTCCTGTACGCACATGGCTGCTGTCCAGCTAGGTGTTTATTAGTATTCCATAGCAACTGAGGCCACAGGGGATTTGTAGTCCGCCCGTAATCTGCACAAGTGTGCAGGACCTTCGATGACATGACCATCATGTGATCAGGGGCGGAGCATGTAAGTTATTCACTCGGGATGAGCAGCACCGTCATGTGATCAGGGGCGGAGGTTGACGGTGACGTCATCACAGGTCCTTCATCTCTACCACTGTGCTGCTACTACTCCCTGTTGTATGGCATGAACAATGTATGTAGCAGTACTGTGTGTTTGACTTGCATGTAGCACAGCTGTGTGGCACATTGCGCCACCAGGAAGGCTGGTGCTATAATTTCCTAATAATTACTAGTAACCTCATATTCATCAGGGGTGCTACAAAAACATCAGACAGACCAGACAAGTGGAAAAGTAAACCAAGCAACGGTTGGTAACTAAAGATGAGCGAGTGTACTCGGTAAGGACAGATACTCGGACGAGTATTGTCCTTACCGAGTACGTGCCTGCTTGCCCGCAGAGGTTCGGATGCTGGCGGGGAAGAGCAGGGGGGAACGGGAGGGAGATCTCTCTCTCTCTTCCTCCCCTCGGCTCCCTCCTGCTCCCTCCCGCAACACAGCGCTCACCCCCGCCGGCACCCGAATCTTTGCGGGCAAGCAGGCAGGTACTCAGTAAGGACGATACTCGCTCGAGTGTCTGTCCTTACCAAGTACGCTCGCTCATCCCTATTGGTAATACTTCCCACTCCTTACAAAAGATGTTGCCTAAATTCAGAAAGTCCTCCTTTGGGGGTACATTACACACAATAAGCTGTGGTCGGCATATGATTGCACTAGTGCGGAGCGCTGAGAGTACCTCCATCACTGCCATAGAGGGACTTCAGAAGAACCAAAAAGCTGCTTGTCCAGATCCTTAACTTGGCAGCTTTGGCTCGCTCGTGTTGGTACAATTGCTAGTTTGTTTGGAGTTTGATGTGCACAGAAGCTGAAGCCTGTTTACCATATTACTCAATGAATCGATTCTTTCCAAAATACAACAAACGCACCTCAGCTGAGAAAGGCCCCAGTGTTTCCTAAGCTGCTTTAAGACCTTCCTGGGGGACCGAGCGCAAAGATGTAGAGTCCTAAAACCTGCTTGCAGCAGATCGCTTGAGGTGAGCAGCTAAGAGTCCCAAAGATTGAAGCGTTGGCAAATGATATAGCTGTAGGGTTTACAGAGGTAACAATCGGACATTGGGATAATCAGTGGCTCTATAAATAGGTGGGGTAGAGGTGTGATAACATCAAGTTAGTTACACAATCGTGTAATCACACCTTGATATATCATAAATAAATACACTTAACTTTGGTGCTGTATTTATGTTATGAGCTTGGTTCTGGTGCTGTATTTACTCACTGAGATGTTCTGGTAAGAAGATGCTGCTATCTTGCTGCTTGTTGCACAAGCAGAATAGAAATACACTGCCTATCAGTACAATATATATAGTTTTTTTTCTTATGAAGGGGAAGCCAAAAAAATTCTGCACAAGATACGATCTAAGCTAAGGTCGGCACTACATCCGAAGATAAATCTGATCTTAAGTATTTCTACAGTCAAGAAAAATCTTCATTAGGTAAAAAGAGAAATGTTTGGTACCGTGTTAGCCAGTAGAGCAAAAGGTGATCTTATCCCTTACTGAGAACAAAGTAAGGACTTATTTAGACGACCGTATATCGGCTCAGTTTTCACGCCGAGTTGATATATGGTGTCCTTGTCTGCAGGGGGGGGGGAGGAAGGATGGAAGAGCCAGGAGCAGGAACTGAGCCCCGCCCCCTCTCCGCCCCTTGCCACTATTTGCAATAGGAGGGGGTGAGATGGGGGCAGAGCTAAGTCCCGCCCGTTTAGCTCCGCCCCGCCCCTGCCAATGCAAATAGTGGCGAGGGGTGGGGAACGTAGGCATTGAAAGGCACGAACCTTCGATTTTTTTCTTCACACTCGCGGATACGAATTGCGTATTCCGTGAGCGATAGAGAAATCGCAACATGCTCTATTTTGCCATGAATGGCCTCTTGAAGTCAATGGAGATGTTCATCCCGCAGCCCATACCCAATTAACATTGTGCATGGGCTACGGGGACCCGTGTCATCACTTAGCGACGGTGCGGGAAATAACAATGGGAAAAAAAGCGTCTACTGCGCATTACAGACGTCAAACCACCGCGGTCAAATACACGCAATACAGAGAAATCAGGCCTTAGGGGTCTTCCTCCGATTTAATAGAATAGATCCGAAGAAGCATATTTATATACAGGTAGTCCCCGACTTGCGAACAGGTTCCGTTCCGGGAGCCCGTTCGCAAGTCCGTTTTGTTCGCAAGTCGAACAAATGGTAGTATGGAGCGGGATCGCAGGTGGATCCCGCTCCATACAACGTCGGGTGCCGGCTGTTCTTACAGCAGGCACCCGGCGGCAGCAGTTCCGACGAGCCGCGCCGCTTGTCGGAACTGTTAACACTTTAAATACCGCTCTGACAGCGGTATTTAAAGTGTTAACAGTTCTGACGAGCGGCGCGGCTCGTCGGAACTGCTGCCGCCGGGTGCCTGCTGTAAGAAACAGCCGGCACCTGACGTTCAGGGGGCCCGTACAGCGTCCCACGATGAGATCACGGGACGCTGTGTGGTTGCTAGGCAGCCGGGGACCTCCTGAAAGGCCCCAGGGCTGCCTATGCAGAGTGCCTATCAAGCGCACGGCTTGCTAGGCGCTCTGCATAGACAGCCCTAGTGCCCTTCACGAGGTCCCCGGCTACCCAGCAACCGCGATGTGACCGGACAGGCTTCTATCAGGCTTGATAGAAGCTTGTCCGGTCCCTGCACAGTATGATGTAATGCCATAGCATTACATCATACTGTGCAAAACAGATAGTTCGTATCTAGCGAAATTCGTAACTCGAATGTTCGCAAGTCGGGGACTATCTGTATATTGAAATAGCTATATACAAATCTTGTTCTGTTATTGTTTTAACTGCAAATTAATTATTCATGTCTGTGCCCTTTTATATGCCTGAGAAAGAACCCAAAGTAGGTCTGAAAGCTCGCTGTAACATCATGTATTTTTGTAAGCCATTAAAAGGTATCATATCTACCTTCTCTTACTGAGAACAATAACAGAAAAATCTTCAAAACAAAATGTAGAATTGCCGATATCCATAGAGTTTATGTAATTGTGCATTCCCCACATGCCATACTTAAGGCCCCCTGAACCTTAAGAGTTTAACCGGAGGAGAGTTTAACCGGAGCTGCACAAAAATTGTCAGAAATCTTTAAAATACATTGTTGCATGTGTAGTAAAATTTGATGTGTGACTTCTGTGAAGATGTATAAAGACTACACAGAAACAAATACTATACCTAGCCACCACACGTTTGTAGGAACCACCTCTGTAAGTAGACAAAACTTCCTTTAGGCCACTTTACATGATTGTTTGAGCCTGTAATACAGAGTAGTCCAGCCACGTGCCTACTGATGCAAACTCAAAGCATTATAGGGATCTCTGATGCTCTGATTCAGGTCAGTAGATGTGTAGCCGGGCACTTGTGAGTATTACGCTCATGTGACACTGGCCATAGTCAGAGATTTCCGGAAGATCCCTGGAGCACAGCATACGGCACCTTTTACTCAGCACAATAACCATATGGTTGAGCATCTATTCTGCATCACAACCTTCTCTCCACCATTCTTGTCTTCTGGACGGGAAGAGTACGAGATTAAAGGATCTTTGAGGGTGAATCTTGTGGTTTAAAAATCTTTCAATTAAAGGTGTTGCTCAGTTAATAGTAGATCAATAGTAGATGACCTGCTTATTAGCTGTTCTCTAGACTGGTGTGGAGCTGCATGTCCCAAGTTCCCATCTGGACTGTAATACTAAGCTTGACCACTGCAGTGAGAACGAAGCTGTCTGCTTCCTGCGGAATATAGCTCAGTGCACAAGGACACAGGCCAGGGAACAGCTGATCAGCAGACAGTAGGGCAATGGACACACCAAATCTGCTATTGATGGCCCCTCCTGAAAATAGGCCATCGGTAATTTAAAACTGGACAACCCCTTGAAGGGAAGATAGTTTCCAGCAGTAAAGATCTAGAGACTGAACGAGACTACGCAGTTACAATATGCACTAATAGTAAGGCAGACTGTAAGGCTTCCAGTGCTGCTGTGCTCCTCTGATAAAAGTCGTTATATGGAGCATCTAGTGTCACATGACCAAGACTGATCTGCCTGATACAATGTTATTTGTCACTCAGTGTGTCCACACTAGACGGCAGACTTCTAAAGGAACCCTGGTGGCAACAAGCAAGTAGAGCTGGTTCTAAACATTGCGATGTACATACATTTCCTCATTGTCATCATCTAGAGTTCATTTCCAGGCAGCAACACAAACCACCCAGACAAGGAAGGCAACAGACCATCATAAAATAGAATGTATTCACGCTGAGATCCAATTTTGAGCTTAAGAATGCTGAACCTGTTCACCTTTAGGTATTTTCCTTATGGTATTCTCATATGAGATTTGTGCTAGGCTCCCTATGATGTCAGAAGCCACCAGCAGAGTTAAGACATATACTTGACACAACCTTCAACCACTTTCTGACCCAACAATATTCAGGAACGTTGCAGACCTCTACAGACCATCTCCAAATACAGACATCTGAACCAATAGACTAGGGGAAAGCTGTAAAACATCCAGTGTTATACTGGACATTATAGAAGATGATGGTCTTACAGTGTCCTCAACCAAAGTGAGCATCAGGAAACTAGAGGGAATGTAGGGAATGAAGATGGGACAATGGCACCTTGTCACCTGGGTGCGGTCTTGCCAACCTTCAGATGTTTTCACTGCTGCTAACCTCACTCCAGAGCAAATTGTCAGGCTGGATTTTCAAGTTCTGTCTCGTCCCGTGACAATCACCTTAACAAGAGCCGCTGGACGCATTGTGAACAACTCATGGTGTTAACTATGTAGGTACAGGATATTATCATATCGTTTAGATCTCGTAGATGTGTATAAAGTGCACATAACTTCTCTAATATATACTGAACAGTCCCTTTATAAAGGCCCATTTAGACACAACGATTATCGCTCCAAAGATGTCGCTTAAGAGACTTTTGAGCGATAATCGTTGTGTGCCTGTTATACTGCTGAGCACTCCGAGCGGGGTATGCAGAACACAACTGAACCGCTGTGTTCTTCATACCCCACCTGTGTTCAGGGAGCGCGATACAGCTGAACAATAGCATCAGCTGTATCCCGCTGTGAATTCCTGGTAAGGCTCATCGTCCGCACGCTGAAAGACAACGATCAGCAACTGCTTAACGAAAACTGCACAATGTCAGTGAAGTTTCACACAACGATTATCGCTCAAAAGACGGCTTTTGAGCGATAATCGTTGTGTCTAAATGGGCCTTTAGAGCCCCCGGCCCTCTCACGATCGGTGCTTTCCTGTATGGAAATTATTGCCGTGACCCCGGAGTTCAGCATAAAATCATGTAACAAGTTTTCTGTGGATCAGTTTCAGTGTGGATCCACATTGGATGGGGAAATCCAGCGATCTAAGTGACTTCCAACGACGCCCGGTCATCGGTGCTGGATTAGCTGGGACCAGGACTTCACTGTCAACAGCATACGTTTTTTTCCCTCCGGGTAACGGTGCAGAGAGTATACTGAGAATAGCATGATCAAGGAAAAATATCCAGCGAAAGGGGATCCTGTGGATGGAAACAACTAATCGCCGAAAGGGGTCAAAGGAGGATGTCAGGAATCATTCTGACCAACAGGCTGCACAGTCAGGAGCAGGCAGATACAATGCTGGAGCTCCAACTAATGTGTCTGAATGCACAATTCACTGTTCCTTAGCATGGATGGATCATAACGGCAGATGGCGGTTTAAGCATCAATGCATCTTAAAGAAACAGTAATGTGAGACTCATGTAATGTGATCCAGATTTCTGTTGCACCGCCCTAATGGGAGGTCAGAATTTGGTGCAAGCGGAATGAATCTATGACCCCTTTCTGTCAGACTGCTGGAGGTATAGTAACAGAGTGGGGAATGATTTCTCGTCACCCTCTGGAACCTGGGAAACGAATTGCTGCGATTCTGAAGACCAAAGGAGGTCCAATGTTCTGCTAGATGAGAGTCCCTAATAAAGTGGCCATTCAGTGTATGTATATGTATGGAGATTTCATTGTCTCTGTCCTTAGGGATGCATTGTATACAGTGCACATACTATTTAACGGGCCATTTACTTATCCTGTAATGCGATTCACGGCCCTGTTCAGAGTCTCCATCTCTGCCCCGTTTTTGGAGGAGAGAAACTGAAATAAAAACATCTATTTTTTCCCCTTTGATTTCAGTGGGGCTTCAAAAAAAGACAGAAAGCAAGCAAAAAGGTATCTGTTTTTTTGGACGGGAGGATAGCACAGTCTGCAGCTTTATTTTTCCATCAAACAAAAGCAGAAACCTGACGGAATGGAAGCGAACCGAAGCCTTTGGCTGCTTTCACACCTGCGTTAGGCTATGTTCACATCTGTGATGGGAACCTCCGCACAGAAACGGAAAAAAAAGTCCCGCTTTAAGAACTTTTTCATCTGGTGAACTCCCGGACAGCTGAACGGAGGCCAAACGAGCATCACTATAGTCAATAAGGTCCATTTGGCTCGGTTCGGTTTCAGCATAAGACAGATCCATATAGTCATGGAATTAACCTTTCCTGCTCCTATAATGGGGCAGTAAAACGGAATCCCGGAACGCAGATGCGAGTATAGCCTTATATGGAGCTGCATCATTTCCTCAGCAGCCCAGATAGATTTTTTGGAAGGCTCGTCCCTCTCAACCAATCAACTGCGCACTCCTAGGACACACCTACTTAGCAAATGTATATGATTCACCTTTGTCCTACTAAGCAGCTCCCTGCCGTCATTCTGGTCTCCTCCACCCTGGCCTCATTTCAAGGCCTCCAGAAGGATATGCCAAGTAACACTTGCACTACTCAGAACGTGGAGCGGATATCACCAGCTTTTTGAACACGTGGTGCCGGTAGCGTCAGTGGGTATGATGATTGCATCATATGTCACTGCTCATGAAGGAGAACAGTAGCAGCCTTCATTCTGTGCCTCATGTTTGTAGAAAGACCATGCAGTGTGAAGGGTAGACTCACAGCCGGAGTGTTCTCAGCAGTGGTGCAGCTATAGAGGCAGAAACTGAAGCAGCCGGGCCCTGATGCAAGATCTGTAATGCTATAATGCTTCATTCTTAGTACTGATCTCCTTGTATGTGGAAGAGAGACCTTATGGGCCCTCTAATGCTTCAGGGCCCGGGTGCGACCATTTCCTCTGCACCCTTTATAGTTACACCCTTTACAGGAAGTACAAACAAAACCAGACCCCCATAGGCCTTTACAGCCTGAAGTGGGTGATACAGATGGCTATGACTTCCTGTTAGAGCAGCACATTTTAGACCTCAGCATGGTAGCACATGTGTCACTGCCATCTAAATGTTCATCATCTGTTCCATCCACCTACTCTACCCAACAGTTATAGCAGAACTGACAAAGGTGTTGATCTGTGATAGGGACAGACCGTGAAGGACACAAGCGTCTCTTCTGGCATTTATCTGGTTTGGGGCCACTGTAGATGTTAGAGAACATCTTGAGATCATAATTGGAATAATGCTGCTTCAGGGTCTGTCATTGCCCTGTAAAATGAATCTCTTGCTCCTCAAGATTCATACTTTGCCCCAGTCCTCACCATAAACTTTTTCCACTGTGGAGCAGATCTTGTCAGGACGTCCACCCAGAATTATGGGGGACAGAGAACAAGCACTTCTTCACACCACAATATTGAGAAACTAGGCTAGAAGTTAGCCATACCCAGATCAGTCTTCCATTGGGTTGATTATCATGTCACTGTGTTCTTGCAACAAGTCTGAAGAAGGACTGTTGCTACACGACAGTTCTCCATAAACCCTGATGACGTACATCAAAGTTCATCTTGTATATACAGCAAAGGGTGGAGAAGTCAGACATATTCCTCCAGATCTCCCAGCCAGGAATGTCCTTGTAAGTAAACAATGGCAGCGGGACATCCGGGATGGGGGAAAGGAGTGATGAAGAAGTCTAAGGGAAGCTTTACACAGAATAACTACTATCCGAATAATCACTCAGTCGTGCAAATAGAAGCAACAGTTGTTCCATGTAAACATGGCCACCCATACGATGAGCGATAATTTGGCAATTGTTTGACTTTCAGCGACTAGCCAATAAACTTTGTGTGGAGTTGTGCACTTCAGCGACTGCGATCACGAACAACAATCGCTCTCTAAAAAAACCACACGAACAACAGTCATTCGTACGCTAACAACTAGTCGTGGTGACCATTTTCAGCGGCTTTCAGAACAATAATTGTCCTATGTAAACCCAACCTAAGGCCGATTTCACACAAGCGTGATACATGGGCATTTTTGCTGATGTGTTGTGAATGGGTTTGACGGCCCTACTGCCCGTCTACTGACCCAAACTCACAGCATGGTAGAGATCTGATACAAAGCCTGAGAGGAGCTTCTCTTGGATTGGAGAAGGTCACTGCCCGACTTTCCGGTGACATTTGACCAGCTTCCTGTTCTTCTTTTCTATTTTATGGAGCAGAGGATTGTTTGACCCCTCCCCCATTCCTACTAGGCAAAACTCTGTATAGGAGATGATTATGGACAGAACACTTTCCTGGCCCTGAATCTCTCTAGAACATTAGGAGAAAGGTCACACAGCGAGGGACTGCATCAGCTACACGCCCAGCATCCTCTGGGGCTGCAGACTCTTATCTTTGAAGTGGGAGACATGGCAGGAGATGATCTCCCACTTGCTCCACAACCCCTAGAAATACCCAGATATTACAGAGCTGTTACTCCATCCTGCCCAATGGCAAATGGGCTCACGAGTTCTAATACAACAGATAATGTTCGGAGGATGCACTGTATGAGAATTGTTGGTTGAATGAAACATCGCAACTGTAAAAATGGTGCCAACACGTGTGGTTTGAAGTGAATCAGTTCCTGTTTCAGAGAATTTCTGACAAAAGGAAAAGCAATTTGCATATACAGGAAACTGTCAGTAATGGACACCATCAGTAAGTAGTGAGCAGAGGGGACACAGTACTGTCTGTTCATTTCTTCTATTTTTCCATTTCCATATTAAACAAAACTTCTGCCCAACTGTAAAGTGCAGAAAAAGAAGTGACCACAAGTGATCTCCACTGTGGACGGTACGAATACCCAACCATCACCAGTAGCCTCATCTACAGCAGGCTACATCCATCCGGTCTTCTATACGTTCCCCATCTATAGGAGAATGGACCCCATCATTGCCCGATCCCCTCCCCTTCATCACACTCCAGTAGCAGTAAGGTTGCTCCGAGGTTGCAGAAAGTGGCACCAAAGCCCCCTTGCCTTTTATCTTTGATACATTTCCCCTCCCCCACTGGTAGTAACTGGGTAGTGACAGCACATACAGACTGGCACAGTTTCTTACCTTGCCCCCAGACTCCATGGTGCCCCCGTGTGTTATATCCGAGGCAGCAATGTGCAATAATTCCGATTCTGCGCTGTGTTTTGTCTCTGTGGATACAAAGTATCAGTCTCTCGGTCGATACAATGTCGGTCTATCGGCGGATACAACGTATCGGTGTCCTCTTTCTGTGGATACAATGTATCGGTTTCCTCTTTCTGTGGATACTCTGTATCAGTCTTAATAGAATATATCTGTGTTTCTCCGTCCTGCGGTCTCTGCTGCTTTCGGCGCTTTATAAAAGAGGTGAAGAGAGGCTGCTGGAGGTGTGTGCGCTGCTCTGTGCTGTCACTGGCTACTGAGACTGACGTCAGTGTAAGACACCCCACCCACCCCCTCCCTGCTGCCCCAGCCTGAGAACAGCGTAGACACAACCCCTACCCAGCACTGAACAAGATATATACTGATACTGTAAAGGATATATACCGCCACTGTACATACTGTATATGAGATATATACCCGGCATTGTATACCCAAGGCTGTACAAGATATACATCCGGCACTGTACAAAATATACATCGGCACTGTACAAGATATATACTGTAAAAGATATATACCGGCAATGTACATACTGTATATGAGATATATACCCGGCATTGTATACCCAAGGCTGTACAAGATATACATCCGGCACTGTACAAAATATACACCGGCACTGTACAAGATATATACTGTAAAAGATATATGCCAAGCACTGTATATTCTGCACTGTACGAGATATACATTGACACTGTACAAACTGTATATCCAGAACTATACAATATACATACCCAGCACTGTATACACAACACTGTATGAGATATATATTTGGCATTGTATATCTGTGGCTGTGCAAGATATATTAAGCACTGTGCAAGATTTATACTGGCACTGTACAGGATATACACCTTTCATTGTTCTCGATATTTACCGTAACGGTATACCCGAAACTATACAAGATATATACTCGGCACTGTATACCCGACACTATAGAAGATATATACCTGGCACTATATACCTGACGCTTTTCAAGACATATACCCGGCACTGTACAAAATATATACCTGAACAGAGCAGGAGCAGAAGTACTACATATATAAGGTATAAAGCTGAGCTGAGTTAGCGTGTGTGGCTGACATAACTGTTCTGTGTTATAAGTGTGTGACTTGGGATCAGTGACTTTGGAAGAGTAACTTATTTAATTACTGCTTATTTATTTGAATTTTTTTAATATATTTTCATCTAATCTACCTGTAGGATCCCCATTTAGAATGTGCTCTATGATTGGCAGTGCCGTCCAGCGCACATCTTGTGCCATGTACGCTGTCCTTGAACAGCCATTCGAGGGTACACGCTGCTGTACGAGATGTGAGTGTGTTGTGCATTTGGAAGCCCAGATCCTGGATATAAATGAGCAGCTTGTAACACTCAGATCCATTGGCATCATGGAAAGGAGTTTGCTGCTCACTGAGCAGACGCTGGGGTAGATGTGGGGGTGGATGGTAGCATAGGAGTGAAGGATGATCAGGGGACAGTTAAGAGGGGTAGAGGGAAAAGATCCAGGTAGGCTAGTCCTGAACTGGCAAACGCCAATAAGTTTGCAAAGTTGGCAGATGAGGGGAATGTCATTACAGGATTTTCACTGCTGCAGCACGACATGCCCTCTGACTGCCAGGGGAATATCTGCTCCAGTAAGAAGGGGAATAGGAGCGCAGGGCAGGCTAAACAGGTCCTGTTAGTAGGGGGATCAGGGCAATCTGCCACAAAAAATGGGATCATCAAATGGTGTGTTGTCTTCCTGGCACTCAAGTTTGACACATTGCAGATTGGGTTGACAGATTAGTGGGAAAGGCTGTGAGGTCCCAGTGATTATGGTACACATTAGCACCAATGACAAAGTTAGAGGTAGGTGGAAGGTCCTTAAAAACTGTTTCAGGGAACTAGGATGTAAGCTTAGGGTGAACAGCAAATTGGCGCATAGGAAATGTGGTGCCGATATTCAAAAAGTGGTCAGGAAGTGAACCTGGAAACTACAGGCCGGTAAGTCTGACTTCTATTCTGGGTAAAACGTTAGAGCGGTTTCTAAGAGATGCCATCCTGGAGGACCTCAAGGAAAATAGTTGTATAACTCTGTATCAGCACCGGTTTATGAGAGATCGCTCCTGTCAAACCAACCTGATCAGCTTCTGCGAGGAGGTAAGTTCTAGACTGGAGCCTAGAACTCACTGGAAGTCACTGGATCTTGTGTTTCTGGATATTTCCAAAGCGTTTGATTCTGTGCTGCATAAAAGGTTGGTATATAAAATGAGAATGCTTGGTCTGAGCGAGAATGTGTGTAAGGGGGTAACTGGTCGGTGATAGAAAGCAGAGGGGGGTTATTAATGATACATACTCTGATTAGGTCCAGGTTACTAGTGGGCTACCACACAGGCAGAATTGGAGGGGTCACCATTACTAGTGGAGTATCACAGGGGTCAGTTTGTTAATGACCTTGGAGATGGATTGTGCAGTAAAACATCAATATTTGCAGATGCACAAAACTATGTAAAATAATTAACACAAGAGAGGATGCAAGAGGATCTGGATACGTTGGGGGCAGAAAAGTAGCAAATTAGGTGTAACACTGATAAATGTAAGATTCTGCACACAGGCAGAAAATACGTGTCACTATTACACACCTTTTAATGGCAAATTAATCCCACCATGTCTGTGCCTTGTTATAAGTATGTGTGTATATATATACATGCCTCTTCAGATCCATTTCATTATGCCTTGATGAAGGACCATGTGAGGTCCGAAAGCTCACATTAACATCATGGGTTTTTGTTAGCCATTAAAAAGGTATCATATCTACAAGATTACTTGGTTTCTCTTACTGAGAACAATAACACTTTGCTCTACTGGCGACACCGTACCACAATTTTTTTTTTCCGTTTTACCATTACACACTAAATGGGAAACCACTAGGGAACCCTGGCATGGAAAAGGACTTGGGGAATTTAATTCAATTTTTAAAGGGGTTGTCCCGCGAAAGCAAGTGGGGTTATACACTTCTGTATGGCCATATTAATGCACTTTGTAATGTACATCGTGCATTAATTATGAGCCATACAGAAGTTATTCACTTACCTGTTCCGTTGCTAGCGTCCTCGTCTCCATGGTGCCGTCTAATTTCAGCGTCTAATCGCCCCATTAGACGCGTTTGCGCAGTCCGGTCTTCTCCCTGGTGAATGGGGCCGCTCGTGCCGGAGAGCTGGTCCTCGTAGCTCCGCCCCGTCACGTGTGCCGATTCCAGCCAATCAGGAGGCTGGAATCGGCAATGGACCGCACAGAGCCCACGGTGCACCATGGGAGAAGACCCGCGGTGCATCGTGGGTGAAGATCCCGGCGGCCATCTTGCTAAGGTAAGGAAGAAGTCGCCGCAGCGCGGGGATTCGGGTAAGTACTAAACGTTTTTTTTTTTTTAGCACATGCATTGGGTTTGTCTCGCGCCGAACGGGGGGCCTATTGAAAAAGAAAAAAAACCGTTTCGGCGCGGGACAACCCCTTTAACTATAAGCCTAACTGGAACAACCAGTGTCAGGCAGCTGCTGCCAAGGCATATAGGATCATGGGAGTCATCAAAAGAGGTCTAGAGGCGCATGACGATAACATTGTTCTTCCTCTTTACTGGTCACTGGTCAGACCACACATGGAATATTGTATACAGTTTTGGGCACCGGTACTAAAGAAGGACATGGAGCTTGTGCGGGTTCAAAGACAGGCAACTAAAGTAATGTGAACTGGGCAGGCATGAAGGCTCTAGTACCCCGTTGTACCGCCTCTAGCTTAAATACAAGATGTGATATGGGCAGGCATGGAAGCACATAGGTTCTGTATGGTATTCTGTGGCTCTGTGGCATATCACTCCACATTTGCTATAACAAAGCTTCTAAATCATGCAAACTCGTAGGCTGTTGAAGTTGGCATCCCAGATGGTCCCACACATGCTCTATTGGATATAAGTATGTCGACCGGGTAGCCATGGAAGTGTGACAATGTTGTGGGTGCTTCCTGTGACCCCCTTGTGTGTGCGGCCGAGCATTATCCTGCTGCCTCTTGGAAGCCGCTATGAGAGGAACACATGTGGCTGCCGGAAGTCCTGAACATATCGCTGAGCTGTCATTGTCCCTCATACCACAACTAGGGGTTACCAACTGTCGTATGCGGTGGCCCCCCCAGACCATCACACCAGCAGGGGGCAGTGTGCTGATCAATAGCAAAGGTAATATTGAGGCGCTCACCCCGAGGTCTCCTGACCCGAACACGGCCGCCTTCAGCGCCCAAACTAAGCCTGGATTCATCACTGAAGACAACCTGGTTGCACTGCGGAGGCAACGGTGGTTAACAAAGGCCGTGCATGTAATGAGGGCCGTGAGACCAAATGTCCTTCAGCCAAGCACCTGGAGATAGTTCCAACAGACACCGGGGTGTAACGATGGCGTCATCTGCCTCTGGATGGAGGACAACCAAACAGTTGGAACTGCTGGTGCTTGTCGGACGATCAGATGCTCTTCTCTACTGGTGGTCTGTAGGGGGCGTCCTGAGTCCGGTCATCTTGTGTGCCCTCACACATCCACTGGTCCCAACACCCCCTAACAGTCTGGTCAGAACGGACGGTGGGGGACAATTCATGGATACGACCATCCAGCTTCTTACATCCCAATAATGCGCCCCTCTCAGACTCTGGTAACGGGGTGAAATCTCTTCTCTGCGTCGTAGAGGCATCTAGTGGCCAACAAGCTCTACAAGCAGAAGAAGAGGTCACTACACACAAGGAGCCTCCGAGAGCCTCTTATAGGCCAAAGGGGGAGCCACTTTTAGGGTCTCCGGTGACAAGACCGTCCATCTAATCACCACAACTCCCATCATTTACAGATCTGCCTGAGATGGAACTGCAGGACGGGGTCTGCAGGAGAGCGACAACTTCTTCTAGGGCCAGAATTGTTTTTGACAAAGAGTGTATATATTCTGCACTGTATACTATGTATAACTAGCACTGTTAACATATACCCATTGTATATAACCTGTATACACTGTACAAATGCACTATAGTTGTATGTCATTTTTGGAGCAACTTATGTGTATAAATATGAGGTGCAGTAAGGAAACGTGTCTTTAACACCCCATCAGTATGTCCAAGCCATGTATTGTAAATCCACAGATCTGACTACACTGTTGATAAATCTCCTGACCTTCAGAGTGGTGGCAGCAATCGTAGGGTCTGCGTGAGATCACCAATGTCCATTTCTGGAGAACATCAGTAATGAGTCTGACAGATACAACCAGCCCCCCTCCACATCCCCATAGGGAGCAGTGTATGTGATTGGGCAGCTTGTGGTCTACACCAGGGACATCTATTAATTATGTCTCACAGCTGAGGACAAATGTCTCCACCGTTTTCAGTGCTGTGGCGCAGTGTTCTTTATACATCAGGGGGCTTCCCAATACTGAGCTTAGGGGACGATTACAAAAAAATTGCACTTCTTGGAATCTCATATCATTTGTAAGATCTCTGTCTGTTGTCAGTGAATGGAAACATCCATCATTCACATCTAATGGCTGAAAAACTGTCCTCTGCTCACATAGCTGGTGGGCTTATTACATTTTTTCACTGACAGCAAGCACAGTGCTAGAAAATGGTGGGGAATTGTAAATACATTTTTAAGAATGTTGTTGAATTCTCCTGGACAATGAGCTTCACTCCCTAACAGCCACCCATTAGTGCCACGGTTGACATTTCTTCCGATGCGCAGTCTCCTAAGGTCGGCCTCAGGAATAGATTGCAGCGCTGTACATGCTGCCAGCCCAGTGCTCTGACCAATACAGTTGTTTCATCCCTCCAGATGCCGCAGTTAGCGGTGGAGGCATCCCAGTTGTCTGATAGGGATCAGGAGCACACGATCGTATTTCAGCCGCTGTTTTGCGTCCATCTCAGACCTGCGCTATAGTCTGCACAGGGAGCGATTAGATACATCACAGCGGATGAGTGTAACGTGATATAAGAAGGAATGTGGACAGAACTCATCACGTTCCTGCAAGGCTTCTAAAACTAGGGTTGTGGGACTGGATGCATCTGCGGCGGACTCTGTCTGACACGACCCCGGTCCCATGACACTGTCTGCTGCTCAACGCTTCCTGATGTCCTGGCAGTGCCTGCGATGGTGGCCAAGGAGACACGTTCACTGCACAGAAAAGAGGAGCCCATGGAAGTACAGACTACATATGGAGGGTATGCAGGATGTCTGATGTGCCCCAGGTGGTGAATGTCTAATGGTCTTTTCTTTTCTGTGTATGGTTATCCAGGGCTGCCCTGTCCATGAAAACTTCTCAGGTGGCACCTTTCACTACAGATGCTCAGAATTAAGGGTGGCTTCACATGGATGCGGTTTCAACCACATGCGTTTTTGCCTCAGTTTTTTCAAGTTTGCAGTTAAATACTGTTTAGGGCTCCTTCACACGGGCGTTGTTTTTACGCTGAGTAGGCACGTAAAAAAATCACATCAAAAAGAACCTATGATTTCGTATGTGTTCTTTCAGATAGACGCCGGAAAAAAATTGTTTGTCAAAAGCGCAATGGGTGCGTTTTTTTATGACGAGATTTCTCTCCGTCCGGAGTCTATGAAGCCGGCCGGCCAAGGAGGGGGGTGAGTTTAGCAGCACCGAGCGTTTTTGGTGCTGTTTTTACCAGATCCAAACCTTACCCCTGTGAATGCACCTGTAAGCAAAAAGACAGCTGCTCTTTGCACTTTTCCATTTATTTATCATGTAGTAAACAGGAGATAGAAGCCCCCATGCCGTTATCTTCACTAGAACAGAATGACCAAAGTGCAGAGCTCAACTTGTTGAGGATTTTCTGCCACACTTATGCCATGTCGAAACAAACCCTTAGGCCTCGTTCACACAAGTTACACGGATTTTCAGTTGAAGATGCTGTAGATAGGCGCTCAGTGATTCTAATCCGCACGTAAATTCCTCGTCAAGAACTACATCATCGATACGCATACAACTCAGTCATGTGGGATGCCAAAGACCAAGACCTCTTTAACACGAGCGTTGCCAGAAAACACGTGAACAGACAAAAGCTGCGACCAGGTTGCGTTTTCTCATCTATTCACACGTTCGGGTCCAGCATATAGACCCCGCAGCCAGGAATCCCTTCACCCGGCATAAATGTCAGCAAGGCGTCTATTATTTAAGTAGAGCCAGCTGACATGGTTAGCAGCGCTGGTTCAAGTGTAGAAAAACTTGCACTGCATGAACTATGACGCAGATTCCCATTGTACTTAGTGGGAGGTTAAAATGAACGCAAAAAAAATATATTCCACATCAACAGACCCGAAGGAGCTGCACAAATCAATGACGAAGAGATAAAAGTGACCCAATGTGCAGCCAGCGGACATAAACCTTGGATTTAAAGCATGATGACAGTCCCATGGCACAAGGATGCAGACATAGACACAGCCACCACCGGCTGACTCACAGGCAATTACACCCAGGTGCATGGACTGGCGCAGCCAGGTTGTCGCCGTCAGCCTATCATGGGTTAAGTGCCAGTGATGGCGGATGGGAGTGTGTATGTGACTGGCAGCAGGTACAAGCTGTGGTGTGCGGGAGGAGGTCTCAGAGCTGCATCAGGGGATGTGACTCATCCTGTCATCGTCACCTGATCTGCATCCCGTAATTACCTCAACTGTACATGATTGTGTTGCCCTACAACACACATCCCAATCCTAGACAATGTCATCCCCGATCCCAAGAACTCACAATCTAATATCCTTATCACACACAATGTTTCACTCCCATCATCCCCAACCCCAGGAGCTTACAATGTTATCTCCATATCTTGTACAATGTATCACTCCCATGATCCCTGATCACAGGAGCTCACAGTCTAATAAAGGTGGACGCTAGTATTCATGCGTGAGCATCCATTGACAGAGGAAAGATAATTATAAGTAATATGCCGTCCATCAAAACACAGAGGGTGGGGGGGCCCGGTGTAGCTGTGAGGGGAAAACTTGAAAAGAGTAAAGGTTCCAGGGCACATATAACACCAGTATATAGCAATCTCATTATCAAGACTATTACATGCATAGTTTAGATTACACAGGAAAAACCCGATGACAAGTTCCCTTTAACCCCTTCCCTCCCCAGGATGTAAACTAGTAAGCTTACGTCCTATGGATGGCACAGACACAGATCACAGCACGTAAAGGGTTCACAAAGAGAAAGGGCGTTCCCTCTGTGACGTCATCAACCCTCTGCTATGTAATTGCAGAGAACCTGTGGCAACCGGACGCAATAAATGATCTTTTTGCTCTGAAATTGTAATGACTTATATCAATGTTACAATAAAGTCTCATTTGATTCCAACAACTTCTAGGGGAGGGATTGATTTTGACAATGAATGTATATATTTTCCAAGAATAAAAAAAGGGCTGATATTGTACAGAAGTGAAAAAAACTATATCATGTTGGTGTTGTCGTAGTCATAACAACCTGAAGAAAAAAACTTATCAAGTAATTTATGCTGCAAGACTGTAAAAAAAAAAAAACAATGGCAGAATTTCTGGGGTTTTTTCTCACTGCCCTTCAAAAATGTAAAAGTTTTACAATAAATTAGATGTATCCAAAAATTGGAAGCAATAAAAACTACAGCACGCAAAAATCTACCTGTAACGCAAAAACAAGCCCTCATACAGCCATGTTAACGGAAAAATAAAAAAGTTATGACTTTTGAAAAGTAGAGATGAAAGTCCCCAAAAAAGCGTTGCGTCCCTAGGTCAAAAATAGGCCATGTCACTAAGGGCATATTCACATGAGTGTATATGGGTCGCCGTTTTCACGGCCGGTCGATATACGCTACCATCTGATGCATTGGATTCCAATGCATCAGATCACAGGCATATTCCCGTCACCGTCTCAGTTGGACCATTTTTTCCACTTACACAAGCGACTTTTAATGGACCTAGAGATAAAAGTCCAAAGGCGGTAAGTCCGGGACCTTGGAAAACATTCTGCTGGACCTCTACACCCAATCCAGTGTTCAGGGAATTGTATATCCAGCTATCTGCATACAGCGACAGCCAAGTTCGGGGGGGCGCCATCCTGTTGAGAGGAAGGTGTCAACTTTCTGGTCTCATTGATCACAAATGGGAATCTGGTATCCTGTAACATCTGGAGGAACTTCTCACCACTAAGTGATCATCAATGAAAAAAGGCCCTGGATATCAGACACACTCTACCTAAGTTGCCCTCACTTAACTCCTAAACAAGTAAATAAAGGGCACAACTGACTCTTCCAGTGGGTTTCTGAGGAAATTCTAGCCAAGATCGATATATCACATGCCCCCTTCCTGAGCTGAATTCAATATGGCAGAGTTCAAAATGGTTGTCAGAGACGATTCTCCAATCAAAACAATGCAGCCTCCAATTAATACTTTCACACAGTGGAAGTTAATTTTCTCATTATTTCTCATTATTACACCAAGTAAATGGCTGTGTCCAGACTTTTGCCTAACCCAGTATTTATATCAATATCTTCAGTTACAATGAACCTCATATATGGAAACCAGTGCAGACAAAAGCCAAAAGTCAAATCAGACATGTAACTTCCTGCCCTAGAAGACTGATGACTGCAGTGTTCCGGGTCGCCTCTACTTGTGAACAGCGAATCAACGGCCAACGAAGTCAGTGACCCAAAATGATGGCATTTGCGTCAATGCAAAGGTTTTCCTGGGTGAGGACTGGTGACATGGGGACTCCTCTGTTCATGTGTTACTAATAAAGGGGATGGAACGTTTCCAGGAGCCTCCTGCACGTAGCTTCCATTTACCAAGAGATCGAAGAACCATTTTGCATCCGTTCAATATCAGATGTCAGCATCATAAAGACAAACTATTGTACTACTATCGTAAAATGCAACTTAGATCCTCCCGGTGTTTACAAACAATGCAGAGTCTGTCTCCTTACATGGAAGTAAATGAATGTAGACAGGTGACGGCACACCAACGGGGTCACAAGACCGGTGTCACACACCTGGAGAATGTGACACACCCACATGCCGCAGCTGATGAAATGTTCAGGAAACAGTCGTGATGCCTAAAGCCTCTGCTCTGCAATGTTCTGCCCTAGTAAAATGATACAAGGCCACATGATGCTCTGCGAACTGCAGCTTCTATTATTAACTACATTTCTGGCATTATAGGAGTAGAGGAGTCCATGGAGTGACATCACGGGCCATCAAGTGACATCAGCGGAGAAGTAAAACCTGCAAATGATCCACGAAGTCAAAGGGACACAACTACCTAGACCAGCTATTCATATGCCATTCTTAATAAGAGTGTGCCAGCATTCCCAGACAAAAGTATTAAGATGCGCAAGCCTCTTAATAAGGAACCGATGTGCACCAGATGCAAACCTACGCTAACTGCCAATTGGTGTAGGCTCCTGCTGTAAGTTACACCAGCTTCTAATGCAAACTACAGTAAGAGCCTATTCACACGGGTGAGATGCACAACACTCGCACAAATATGAACTCCATACTTTTGATTGGACTTACTCGCATGAGCGATTTTTTTTTCTCACATCGTGAAAGCACACATTGGCACGGGTGATAATGGGCCGAGTTTCTCAGGCTGATACCGCACTCGCCCGTGTGAATTAAGCCTAAATGTGATGGGTCACGCCTCCTAAAGTGTAAAAACTGCAAAATGCTGCAATTTGGCACAGGCACCGAATATGGGAGCTACAGGAGAAGGGAGGTGGGAGGGAGTTTAACAGCGTGACTGCTAAACTTTCACCCCCTTCCCTGCTCCTTGCCGGCTTTTTACAGTGGGGTGGGGCAGAGCTAAGCTCCGTCCTGCCCTCTCCCATTGCTAGCTGCGACAAGGGGAGAGAGCAGGGGAGAACAGCAGAGCTAAACTGTCCTCCCCCACCCAACAGCATTGTGGCCTTGGCGTATATACGCCGGGCCCGTGCCATCTGAACAGGCGCACAGACGTTAGATTTGTACGCCCGTTCACGCGTCTTTACGTCGCCTGTGGGCGAACGTAAAAACGCATACGCCCGTGTGAATCCAGGCTTGAGTTGTGAATTTGAGCACTACGAATTTACAGCAGAATTGCTGCAAGCATTCCGTTACAGAATCCCACAGATTTCATAGGTTGTCCGTTTCTGCCTCCACATTTGCATTTATTGGACAAATACAAATCAGCATTTATCCAGTAGAAAATAAAATGAAGGAAGGAAATACGGAAGCAATAACGAATCAAATTATGATGAAATACTGATGATACGCGGCTGCAATGTCATCTGTAACACCACTTCATTTCGGACATGATACAATACCCTCATGTGTAACTGGAGTTAGAGTAATATCTCATAGACATTGACGTGTTAAGAGCATTATAATGGGCAGCAAGCTGCGCCTGTCCCGCTGGGTAATGTTGCCATGTTACCCACACATGATCAGTAAATCTTATCTCCAACCAGTATGTGACTCTACGCTGCGCTCAGCCCATCACCACTTGCTGCGGTCACATCGTCCTCGCGGCATCACATCTCCCCTATAAAAGATAGCGGCACTTGTTTCTTCGTGTAGAGCAGAGGGTTTGGGACGAATTCCTTAGCTATTAATATTCTTATCTTCGGTGAGTCTCAGCATTGTCATCCAAAATTAGTCTGTGTATCAGAGATGCAATGTGACTGACTGGTGAACCCAGTGCCCTCTGATAGTGTATGTGTGCCAGTGATGACCACCAACAAGCCATACTACAACTTTATCCAAGGCACTTCTTCTCTGGTCACTACTCCCCCTTTGTCTGTGCAGTACAGATGCTGATTAGAGGACAATAAGGATACCAAAGTGTTGATGTGCATCTCTAACCAATGATCATATAGCCCTTATGTCACTTTGGTGGAACCTTTGCAGCCCTGTATTGCTCCTCATGTGTGCCTATACATAGGCCGAGGTGCACCCGCATTGTTGCTGAAACTACACCAACAGGTAGATCTGTACAGTTTTCAAAAGTGCTATGGCTAAAAGCAGCATCATTGTTAAAGGCTGCAGTAAAACAGCAGTTTACTATGCGTCCGGTCATAAAGGGGTTTTCCAGGACAAAAAAAAAAATTTAGGGGCCAAGAATGGTGAAAATAATCGATTCATGCTGCTTGCGCCAAATTCTGACCTCCCATCAACACAATGCTACAGAAATCTGGATTCATCCGACCAAGTGATGTTTTTTCTACTTCTCAGTGATCCGATTTTTGCACTTGTTGAAAGCCGCTCAGATCGCTGAGTTTTCCCGACTAAGTCTTCCACCACACTTGCTGTGTGCCCGAGTTTCTTGGACGCAGCTTGCATCCGGCACCACACTCACACATATGGCAGAATAGGACATGTAATCATTTTTTTCAGCATTGTGCATAGTGCTGTAAGTTATAATGGGTGTGTGCTGTCCTTGAATTAACACTGGCTGCACACTAAAATTGATTGTTACATTCGTACAGGCCGTGTGAACCACTACCTACACAGACGCAGGAGGGGAAAGAATAGGGGAGTAGGAACATGCATACATGACTGACACCAACAACAAACCAGACGTGCTTACCAGCACCAGGCGGACAAATACTTGCCAATGGCACATTGGCAGATGTAATTGCTAATAGTTACGTCCGAGGTATTGGTTTATATTTTGGCCAGAATACGTCAGTGCACAAGCCCACATCAAGGGTCCTCGTTGTCTTGCGAGTCCCTATTCTAAAGCTACCTATACACGGGTGAGCGTGATATCGGGCCATGAAATTTGGCACGATATGCTCGCGAGCATGCATTTTCACTGCTGTGCTCTGGTGCCGAGTTTGAAAAGCCGGTGTAGAGAAAGGGATGCCCCACATTCAAGCGCAACTACGCTCCGTGCTGCCGAGCATAGTTGTGCTAACATTTGTTAGGATAAGCCGTGAGACATACACTGAAGAGGACCCAGTTCACACCTCGTGTAGTCAACACCTCCAGACATACACCAACCAAGACCCAGTTCACACCTCATGTAGGCCACACCTCCAGACATGCATCGAACAGGACCCAGTTCACACCTCGTGTAGTCCACACCTCCAGACATACACCGAACAGGACCCAGTTCACACCTCATGTAGTCCACACCTCCAGACATATACCGAACAGGACCCAGTTCATACTTCCTGTTGTCCAGACCTCCATACATACACAGAACACGACCCAGTTCACACCTCATGTAGTCCAGACATACACAGAACATGATCCAGTTCACACCTCGTGTAGTCCACACATCTAGAAACACACTGAACAGGACCCAGTTCACACCTCGTGTAGTCCACGTCCAGACATACACTAAACAGGAACCAGTTCACACCTGGTGTAGTCCACACGTCAAGACATATACCGAACAGGACCCAGTTCTCACTTCCTGTACGGTACGTCACACCTCCAGACATACATGGAACACGACCCAGTTCACATCTCATGTAGGCCACACCTCCAGACATACACTGAACAGGACTCAGTTCACACCTCGTGTAGTCCACACCTCCAGATATACACTAAATAGGAGCCAGTTCACACCTCATGTAGGTCACACCTCCAGACATAAACCGAACAAGACCCAGTTCACACCTAGTGTAGTCCACACCTCCAGACATACACTGAACAGGAACCAGTTCACACCTCATGTAGGCCACACTTCCAGACATACATTAAACAGGACCCAGTTTACACCTCATGTAGGCCACACCACCAGGGGCCCACATACCATGCAGACGGGGAGAATAAGTGTCCCGACCATCTTCAGGGAAGGTCAGCAACACCTAAAACTAGCAGCATGCAAAACACCAAACATCAAGTCAGAGTGGGAAAGGGATAATGGATAAAATGAATAATTGACTAGCACGCTCTAGTAAGGCCGTTTTCACACGGCTGAGAAAAGCGCGCGAGATTTGTGCACTGCAAAATGCCACACCTTCAGACATACACTGAACAGGACCCAGTTCACACCTCGTGTAGTCCACATCTCCAGACATATACCGAACAGGACCCAGTTCACACCTCGTGTAGTCCGCATCTCCAGACATATACCGAACAGGACCCAGTTCACACTTCATGTAGTCCAGATCTCCAGACATACACGGAACAGGACCTGGTTCACACTTCATATAGTCCACACCTCCAGACATCCACTAAAGGGGACGCAGTTCACACCTTGTGTAGTCCACACCTCCAGACATACACTAAAGGGGACGCAGTTCACACCTTGTGTAGTCCACACCTCCAGACATACACTGAACAGGACCCATAAAGGCTACGCCACGATTTGTAAATAAAAAAATTGCTTACATGTATTTTTTGGGCGTGCCATCGCATCACCCATTGTTTCAATCGGGCCGGTGGCAGCATCGCAGCACATGATAGGTGCACATGAGTGCGATGTTTCCCTATTGAAAGAGAAACTCCGCTGACAGCCACAGCGGTGAATCGCTACTTCCCTGAACTGATGCAAGGCACTTTTGATATAAATGTTGGCCCATGTCAAGTTAACCTAGGAGAAATACGCAGCCAGCTCAATCAGTCTGCTTCTGGAAACCTATAGAACTACAGGTCCCAGGAGCACAATGTGACACGGATACATGGTAAATTTGTCACGTGATTTTCTGCTACACTCCGGGGTCACGGTGATAATTTACATACAGAGAAGCGCCAATCGTGAGAGGGACAGGGCTCTAATAAAAGGGGTGTTCAGTGCTTGTATTGCTGTAAATGAGATTGCATGGTAATTATTGCATGTTTCATCAGTGGTGTCTTGTGTAATAGCCTGCTCAGGTGATATTATATATAAGAGATTATATCTAGTAGTGAGAGGCTGACTTCAGCAGGATGTGTGAAGACATCTTACACAACTGTCCCCATCACTGGTTTGGAGCTGAACATTGACTTAATTTTCCCTGTACTACTGAAGAAATGAAACCCTCCCAGCCGTATTATGAAGAAGCGGGGAGTACAGAACATGATGCAATCTCGGTGATTAAGGCCTCCATCAGCCGGTCCCAACTTTCCTTTCTACGCTCCAAACATTTCCTGTGCAAATTCTGAGCAGTGCATCTCCTGAGACGCATCCAAAGTATCACGATGGCATCATGTAGTTGAGGCATAATATTCAGATAGAACTGTGACATAACTCTTGGCAGCCAGTTATCCACCGAGACACAGTCTGGAAATGTGAATTGTACAGGAAGGTTGGTGGTTTTTCCCCACTAGTTTAGGGTCCGTGGTACAGTGGTCAGGAGAGATGAAACATGAAGCTTGTAGGCCGGATGCAAAGGACCTGTGACATGCACCTAACCAGCATTGACTCATCAAAATATCACTGAACATTACTGCTGCTGCCATTTTCTGTGCTTTATGTGAATAGTTCCCCTTGAAAAGAGTAGAGGCCAAGTGTGAATGTGTCCCCTGTACCCCCTATAGCCACATCATTGACTGTCATCCCTGGATTCATTTACAGTATAATAACAACATTGACGTCTCTAGTGTGTTGGACAGAAGATGAGGAATAACCAGGATGAAATTCCAGTCAGTTTTATCTTCGAACCCTAATCTGTCAGAATCATGGATGTGTACCTGCTGAGCCACACACTTGTTTGACTCTGGGCCATATCAAGAGGCAACACCTCAGAAACCCTGGTCTTCACCCTTTTACCCCACCAGTCGGGATCTGAGCGTCACTGCAAGGTCCCCAAGCCAAGTGGTCCCAGTTATGTACCAGTTGATGTTACAGTAGACCCACGTACGATACCTGAGGATATGAACAGGAGCGTAGTCAGAGGAGGCCTTCATAAAGGCAGGCAGTCAACACATGGGACAATCCAGAGGTCAGGGCTCACAGTGGAGGTTCAGCATGGTACAACGGGCCAGGAATTGGGGCAGGCGGATGGCAAGAGAAAGGTCAATAAAGCAAGCTGAGGTCAGGCTTTGCAGGAGAACGCAAAGAAGTCATGGCATAGCCAGGGTAAAAAACACGGAAATCAGAATAAACAAATAGTAACCTTCAACTTGACCATAAAGACTAAAAGCTTAAACAGCTTCCTTAGGGTGACTACCCACTACAGTTTTTTTTTTCTGCAGGGGTCTATGGGACTTGTTAATGTTAAAATCGCGATCGAGCAAAATCGCGATTTCGCGGTAAATTGCGATTTTGCACGAGAGCTAATATCGCGCGGGATTTATGCGTTGCGGGATGCACAAATATTAACCCCATTCTTTTGAATGGGGTCCTACTCATGAATGATGTTTCCCTGCATGACACTGTGATGCAATGCGGGGCACAAAGCACGGCATGTTCTATCGTGCTGTGTGCTCTCGCATCGCAGCGCTGCTTATTTACAATGGGGCCGGCGGCAGCAGCGCAGATTCATGCTTTAATGAACTATTATGGGAACATTAGTGGAGTTTTCCAGAAGCAGGCTCCGGAACGTCATGACACTTTGCTCCATATCCTGTTTGTCGTGCCCATTTAAGAGAGGTGACGAGGAGGAAGGAAGATTGGCGTGGCTGCACACTAGAACACAATTAACAGCTTACGATTTTGACTGTTTTCCAGCAAACATGACTTCAGATAAAAGGCGAAGGTGAAAAACCTCAACACAAGGAAATGTGAAGCCAATCCAGACATTATCTATCCTTACTATCAGAACTCACATCCTCAGTCCATTGGACATGTGTTGAATGGCCTTATTATTAGATAGAATCCCATCTAGTAGCACATTGGACCTCCTTTCGCCTTAATCACTGCAGCAATTCCTCATGGTGTACATTGCACTTGGTGATGAAATCGTTCTGCAGGAATATCGGCCCCTGTGGACAGGAAGCTCCTGACATGTTTTGACCAGCTGACAGGATGGAGACATCGCTACCCTCCCAGTAGCACGGTGCAACAAATCTGGATTCATCTAAAGCAGGAGATGTTTCTCCACTGCTTTGTGATACAATTTTCGCGCTCTTTTGCCTCCTGGAGTCTCGCTTGAACTGGTCGTCTGTTATTACAGTCCATCTGTGCTAAGGAACGGCGAATTGTGGACACATTAGTTTAAGCCCCAGTGCTGTATTCAGCTGCTCGTGACTGTGCTGTCTGTTGGTCAGAGCAATTCCTGACGTTCTCCTCTGACCCCTTTCGTCCACAAATTGTTTCCATCCAAAGAATCCCCATTAGTTGCATGTTTTCCTCGATCACGCCATTCTTGGTATGTCCTCTACATTGTTACATGAGAAAACCCCCCCATGGTTGGCAGCGAAATCCTGTCCCCGGCTAGTCTAGCACCAATGACCGGCCTCGTTGGAAGTCGTTCAGAATGTTGGATTTTCCCATCTATTGTGGATTCACACTGAAACTGATCCACGGAAAACTTGTCACGTGATTTTATGTTGCTCTCTGGGGTCACTGCTATAATTCCTATAAATGAAAGGGCAATTATGAGAGGGCCGGGGGCTCTAATAAAGTGGCCATTTGCTGTAAATAAGTCCTGCCTTGCTTCACTACAGTCCATCCTTTATATGAGAGCCTCTGATCCCCACTCCTCCTCCGCAGTGTGAGGCTCCCTGCATGGTGTATATAAGAGGCAACGTCTATAAACTTGGCTGATCCAACCATCCACACATGATGTTATCAAGGCCTCTGGGTTATCAGTAAACTCCAGGTGGACGGAAAAGCCTCTGTGTGTATTACTGATAGGATACTAAGGTCCTGCCTCTGGTCATGGTTACATCGGGGCTGTCCCACTACAGCTTCATTTAGTGATTGCCACAGACGGCTCCATATATGTGGATTGCAGCTGCTAAACTTAGTTTAACAAGTTTCCTTCACAGATATAGAAATTAAAATTTAATGACTTTTATTCGTAAATTCTAAAAACGTGGGCTCACATATAACACTTACAAACGATACACAAAGAGACAAGTAACACATATGTAAAGGATCAACCCTGTGCTACAACTGGGTATTCATAGAAAATTGTTTCAGCATCTCCAATATGCAAAACAATATCGTGTTATGAATGGGTATCAATTTTCGTACCGTACTAGTATTTAAAACATCTATCCTGTAGACCTGAACACAAAAATTCTGTGAAATACAGGATCTCTATCTCTCATTCATATCTATGAGCGGTACCTATCTCCCTAATTAATCTATCTGGGAGACGCGCTACCCTACACGATCCCTAACTAGGGTTGATCCTTTACATATGTGTTACTTGTCTCTTTGTGTATCGTTTGTAAGTGTTATATGTGAGCCCACGTTTTTAGAATTTATGAATAAAAGTCATTAAATTTTAATTTCTATATCTGTGAAGGGTCTTTGAGAAGAGTATATAGAATTCTATACCACTGTGACTTCAACAAGTCTGATCCACCAAAGTCAGGGAATCAAATTGAATTTAGATATGAACCAAGTTCAGGGGCTGAACCGTGTTGGTGCAACGATCTCAGATCAAAACCTTGGCGCAACCGACCCTAAAAGCACAGAATTAGGCTGGTTTCACACGGGAGATAAAATTGCGCGATGCGAGAGCTCGTGACAATGCAGAATTATGAAACCCAGGCTTTTCAATGGTTTCCTTCACACTTGTGATGTTTCCACTCGTGATGTTGCATGAAAAAAAATTGCGGCATGGCCTATCTTTCTACGTTTAACTTTTTTATCGCCATGTTTTCCTATGGAGCCTTTGTTTAATCGCATCGCAACGTGCGATTTTTGTGCAATGTGTTTTTAACATTAGAAAGTCCTATGGTCTCATGAGAAAATCGCAAGCAGCAGCGATGTTTTTGCGAGAAAAAGCGGTGCTAACGCTCAGACATCTCATGAGCAAGATTACGATATTGCCACGATTTTCTCATGGCGATACCGCGATCCCCCGTGTGAAGGCACCCTTGGTCACCCCAGATTATTACTTTTATTCTTTGGCATCATCGACCTATAAAAAGGTCTTTATCAAGCATGGGTCAAAACGTTGCCTTTTAGGAGGGGCTGCTGATAAGTCTTTGGCTTTACCCAGAAAGAAACGAGATAGGAAGATGAAACTCTACATTTCTCCCACATCCTCCCCACTGATGCCAACACACTTTTTACATCGGGATTCCAAGTTCTGTAAGCCTTGCAAAAAGAAGGATTTTGGTTGTGCCTCAAACCAGTCAGCCGTAGCAGCCATAGCATCAGAAATATTGTGAAATTTGGTGCCCTTGAGGTGTTTCTTCAGGTTTGGAAACAGATGATAGTCGGAGGGAGCTAGATCTGGTGAATAAGGTGGGTGGTCAACCAGCTGGAAGCCTAGCTCCACCAGTTTTGCCGTGGTCGCTTGTGCAGTGTGAGCGGAGGCGTTGTCTTGCAGAATCATAATTCCTTTGGACAGCTTGCAGCATTTTTTGGCCTTCAGAGCTGCCTTCATTTAGTCCAAAAGTTCAATGTAATACCTTGCATTGATGGTGGAACCATTATGAAGGTCGTCCACTAGCAGCACGGCCTCCTTATCCCAGAACACAGATACCATCACCTTAGTGGCTGAGAACCACTGGGCCTCCACTCTGACTGCTCCTTGGTTTCAGGGTCATACACATAAATCCAGGTCTCATCCATAGTGACCAGTCGATCCAGGAAGTTCTTATCAGTCCAGAAACGCTGACAAATGGACGGGGAAGTTTTCACTCGCATGCTTTTCATTTGGGGACCCACTTTGCAGATGGCTTCTTCATGGATAATGACACAAACACGTTCACCAGAAATCCCCATGATGTCTGCTATTCCTGCAGCTGAAATTGGCCGATTCTCCAGTATGAGATTGTGCATTGCATCGACGATCTCCGGAACAACAACCTCTCTCGGACGTCCAGGACCTTCCTCATCATTGGTGCTGAAGTGGCCCGCTTTACATTTGGCAACCCAGTCCTTAACTGTAGAATATGAAGGGCATTGATCCCCCAATGTCTGCCACATATCACCATGAATATCCTTCGCGAACTTTATCACTCCTCTGCTCTCATTGCGGTGAATATCGCCTTAGACTCCGCCATTTTGTTTTCCCGCGTGCCGAGATCACTGATGCCATAAGCTACAAACACAAAATTTTGAAAACATATATTAGACACATAAGGCTTTCATGTGATGTAACATCCGTTACCATAGAAACCAAAAAAGAACACAAAGACTTATCAGCACCCCTCGTATATGATGGAGGAATAAAGTCTTTTGATACTTTTATGTACCTCTTTTTTTTAAAGTTGTCAATTTTGGAATTTTTGGTTCATAAACTCTACAGTGGCTTTGCATTGAGCTTGCCTCACCTGTAAGGTGCACAGGAGTTCAGAGAGCTTATGTCAGCAGCTGCGGGAGGAGGCATGAATAGTCTGCTGACACAGCACCGCCCAGATGACTCAAGACCGGGTATTGACATACAGAGCGCCAAAGAATAAAAGTACGAATTTAGGGTGACTCTGTGTTTTAAGATAAATACATGTATATGATGCATTGACTGTGCTGGATAGCATTACAGCAGTGGCTTAATAGCGAAGTTTTTGGTGACAGGTTCCCTTTAATACAAGACAATACAGACAAATACTTCCCTAGACACCGACTGGTCCATGTGATGAAAAGAACGATTGTTAGCCCATTACGAGGCAGAATGGAGTCGCAATAAAGGAAAATTACTGAGACTTTGCATTAATAAACACTGATCTGAAGTACACAGGAACTTAATAGTAATTCTGCTCCTCTCGCCCCGGGACTCGTCCATCACACCTGCTGCCAGAAGCTGAATAGTGGGATCTGCTTGGGTTTCCACAAGATGAACCCTCTTCATCCTGGATATTCCCTGCTCTGCTTTGTTTCCTGATCTCATCTCCAGGGTTGGCAGGACTCATTTCATAGGTTTTTTATCACTTTAGTGTTTGTTGGCCCCTCAACCTGAACTTTTCTATTAACGCAACCCCCAGCTGTGTCTCATCTTAGGAGACCTCAGCTATGGCCAAATGCACTGGCATCTAATTTCCTTGTATGATGATATCACCGACTGGGTTGATCAGGGAAATGCGGTGGATATAGTATATCTTGACTTTAGTAAAGCATTTGACAAAGTATCTCATACCATACTTATTGGAAAAAAAAGACCAAATCTGGGATCGTACTCAAAGAGTGGTCATAAATGGCTGCACATCCAAATTTTGCGTGCACAAATATGAGCGCAAATCTGCTCACGTGAGGGAGCCTTAAATAAAAAACACTGTATATAATTTCCAGAAGCAGTTGTTCGCATGATCCGCAGATATACATCACATGAGGCAACAAGTCCGGACTTGGACAGCCTCCTATGACTGATTGTGTAGGTATCACAGTCACTTGTTATTACTGCCGACACAATGGTGGCAGCACTTACTGCATTAACCCTTTGCTATCTATTTCCAATGCCTGCAAAGCTGCAAGAGTTTTATGGCTGGCAGAGAATCCACATCCTGGAGAAATATCGAAACTATAAATTCTGCTGTTATCAGCCACAAGCTGTCTCTACGTCTTCTAACATCATATCATCATTGGACTGCTGTCATTGTGTGATGCTCAAATACACTATATGAGCGGCAAAGGCATTTGGCCCCGACACTTGAAAAGCTTCAGAGGATGCATAAAATTTATAGGCTGGGGTCACACGGGACCAAAATCCCACGGAAATCTAGCGGAATGACCGCACGGAAATGCTGCGAGATTTCCGCGGGAGAAATGCAGCTTCTAAACCTGCGGCCTTAAGCCACAGATTTTGGAGCAGCTTCACCGCCTGTATTTTGCTGCGGCCATCTCCCCCATAGAGAGGAGAGCGGCCGCCCCGGAAACGGGGAATGAACCGACATACCGCGTCTTTGAATTGCGTGTGGCATGTCAATTTCAACGCAGCTTGGCCACGTGTGCACGAGATTTTTGCAAATGTCGTCCACTTTGCTGGCTAATCCCAAGATAAAAATCTGCGGGCAAATTTTCCGTGCAGACTTTCAGAGTCATCGAATCTTACAATATTCCAAAACAATTGACTGTTCTACAATTATGGTGGCGACAACAACCAGGATCCTGAAGCCAGAAAACCCAAATACAACCGAATGTTATGAAGAACTACATGGGAGAAGGGCAGCCAAACCAGACAAGCCACCAACACAGTCTGCTGTGCATGTACCTATGTCCCTGATTGCTGGGGAAGGGGACATTGGGTATAAACAAGACTTAAATTCTTAGCAGCAGTTATATTCAGAGACCTTCAATAAGACTATGAGGGTAATATTGTATATTTAGTATCGTGCAATAAGCTTACAAGGAAGATGTTGAAAAATTGCAAGAAAAAGTAAGCAAATTTGGAATTTCCTGGATTTCTGCATTGATTACTAGTAAGATGTTATCTTTGTCAACTAATAACACAATCAGTTGTACCATTCATGTCTTTAACTGAGTAACATCCACAGCAATGGAGAAAAAGTAAGTGCTACCTTGACTTTAATAACCTGTAGTTCTCCCTTTAGCAGCAATCACTTCCACCAAATGTTTCCTGCAAGTAAGATTTGCACAATGTTGAGGAGGAACTTTGGATCATTCGTCCCTGCAAATGCTTTTCACTTCATCAATATTTCTGGGGTGCCTTATGTGCATAGACCACTTCAGGTCGTGCCACAGCATCTCCATAGGCTATTCCAAAACACTATTTTTTTTTGACCATTTTTAGTTGATTTGCTTGTGTTCTTTGGATAATTGTTTTGTGGCATCATTCAGCATCTCTTCAGATTAAGGTCCTGGACCGCCGCCCTTATATTCTGCCATTAAGATATTCTGTTCCACCTTAGAATTCATTGTTCTCTCAGTGATCACAGGGCATCCATGCTGCCCCCATCCATGATGCCCCTCTACCATAGCTCCAAACCTTAATTCTTCCTTGACCAGGCTTCACAGTCGGATGAGCTTTTGGTGTTGGATTTGCAGGATTCTTCTTCCTCCATACATAGTGTTGTGCATTTGTGCTAAAAAGCTCAACCCTTATCTCATAAGCGCTTTGGAATATTTTGGCGCTATATAACTAAAGATTATCATCCATCCATAGAACATAGAAACATTTCTGAGACATCCAGGTGGTTTGGGGCAAACTTGAGGTGGGCTGCGATGTTCTTTAACATTGCGAGGACGAGGGTGTATATTTCAGGTAGTAACACTATAGAGATGATATAGTACATTTAGTATCAAGCAGTCACATTACGAGGGTGATGTTGTATATTTAATATCAGGCAGTAATACTATAGAGACAATGTTATATATTTAGTATCGACGAAGTTGTATATTTCAGGTAGTAACACCGTAGAGATGATGTATATTTAGTATCAGGCAGTCACAATGCGAAGACGTTGTATATTTCAGGCAGTAACGCAGTGGAGACGATGTATATTTAGTATCAGACAGTAACTATAGAGACCATGTATATTTAGAATCAGGCAGTCACATTACGAGGATGATGTTGTATGTGTAGTTTCAGTTGTTGTCATTTACAGTCTTCTCTACTGAATCATCTGTCTGGATGCCTGTATTACAGCTTTGGGCCCGGTGTCCTCCATCAGCAGCTCTGCAAGTGTTATCCTGCCGCAAATTGACCACCAATAGTTCTTACTGCCCCGCACCCATTGACCCCTATGGATGTATCAGACGTGACTGCAGGGGGAAGGGTTGCCCCTCTGACTCATATAGAGCGGTGATTCTAAATTAAAAGTCGTGCACGAGATGAGAGAATAGGAAGTCATGTAGAGCACGTAGGCCAGGCAGCACAGCTCAGCTCCCAGACCGAGGACGGATTTGTGCTCTGTGCTGGGGGGGCATTATAATTACTTTGCTGCCAGCTTAGGGGACAAGGCAATGTTCTTCAGGTCGGTAAATGAAAGCCACTCTTATGTAGGGTGATGGGGAGGGCATCAGGTGACCTGACAACAGATACAATTAGTACTCATCTGATAATGTTACCATGGAGAGGATGAGGTGTCAATGACATCAGAACATCCAGCCTGTGCTGTCACCACAAAGTTGCAGGGATCACTTCTAATCAGACGCATAAGAGCCTGGCATGCATACATGTGAGGTTGATAATGGGTGTTCATGATACACATACAGATGTGGCAAATGTTCATTTGGCATCTATGGCCCTGTTCACATCACGTTTGGAGCCTTCTGTTGAAAGTATATGTTGGAAGAACGCCTGACATATATCTCAGATGGAAGGCTGCAATGTATATAATTGTAGGTATACAGTGTGGGATATGTTGTCATACAGCCATCTGCACCTGCAGCTCGGCCCCCCACTACCACCAGCCAAGGGGGTGAAGAATAGAGCCTGCTGTGTAGAGAGGTGGATGCTCTCAGGGGATAGAAGAGGACAGCACATGGGGGGCAGAGTGCTGCCTGTCTGGGGGTACAGGAGGATACTGTTTGGGAAGGGTTGAAGAGGATGCCGGGTTGGTAGAGGAGGATGCTGCCGGTGGAATAGAGGAGGATGCCCCTGAGGAGTAGAAGAGGACACTGTCGGGATGAGGGTAGAGGAGGATCCTGGTAGGAGGTAAACGAGGATGGGGGGAGCGGGTTAGAGGAGGGTGCTCGGGGAAGGGGGATGGATGTGGAAGTCTGCCAACAGGGAGAAGCTGGTAGAGGAGGATGCCCCTGAGGAGTAGAAGAGGACACTGTCGGGATGAGGGTAGAGGAGGATCCTGGTAGGAGGTAAAAGAGGATGGGGGGAGCGGGTTAGAGGAGGGTGCTCGGGGGGAGGAGAAGTCTGCCAACAGGGAGAAGCTGGTAGAGGAGGATGCCCATGAGGAGTAGAAGAGGACACTGCCATGATGAGGGTAGGGGAGGATTCTGGTAGGAGGTAAGAGAGGATGTGGGGGAGCGGTTTAGAGAAGGAGGATGGGGGGGGGGGGAGAAGTCAGCCAACAGGAAGAATTGGGTAGAGAAGGATGTTGCAGGGGGAAAGAGAAGGAAGCAGCGGAAGGACAGAGAATGATGCATCCAGTAGGTAGATATGGATGGTAGAGGAGGCAACCAGGGGGGGAAGGAGATGATGGAGGTGCTGCTTCTGTTTCTAGATGTATCTGTTTAATGGAGGCCAGTGATGAAAGCTATACAGGCTATACCGTGGTATCCATTACCCCAGGCTATTATGGCATCCATTAAATGGATACATTTTTACAGGACAATGCAGGATGAAATAACATAGTCTACTGTGCTATTCCATGTGTAGCATACACTGTACCTGCCAGAAGGAACTCTTGACCTCCGCCTGGCAATACAAGGCTATGGACACATATAGCTTGTATGTCCAGAAGACGCTAAATTACATGCAGATAGATGTGTACGGGCCCCTATGTGTTACAGTAACCTCACTACAACGTACCACACTGCTGTCAAGCGAGTGATCACGATGCACCATGTATGAAGCCTCTGTAGCAAGACTTATCTAGGAAGAAATAAAGGTGAACTTTTGCTGGTTGAACAGAAATACAGATGAAAACATACAGAACAGGCAAAATGCGCAAAAGCCATACCAAAGACATTAAAAACCCCCTATAGAAATAAACAGACGGTTTCTGCTGTATCTGAGCGCGTGAATCGCAGGTAACGTGCGCTAAGGAACCGTATATTGAGAGGATCAGTAAATGTTTGCTTCGTTCCGTTTCTCAGATGTGCAGGCATAAGTTTTGTTTGTGAGATGTAATCTGTGAGATGTGGGGTGTAATCTGTGAGATGTGATCTGTGAGATGTGGGGTGTAATCTGTGAGATGTGGGGTGTAATCACTCAGCAGAGGGGTGTTTACTTCAGGTAAATTGTAGTAGCGTGACTGCGAGGGATCTGCAGCTAATTGCTTATACAGCGAGTACAGACACACATCAATCCCTCTGTGATTTCTTCTTTCTAATCTGATAATCGCTTTATATCCGGGGCCTGAAATTTCTCCAGAATGGGCCAGGATCTAATTCCTGAGCGGAATCACAAGGCCTTTAGCATGTTAACCCTCCATGTGCTGCTGTATCTGTAGGGGACGGCTGGTGAGATGCTGTCCAGCGTCTGTTGTCCCCGTACCCCTGTCACTGCACCCTCTCATAATGGCTAACCAGGCATCAGCATTTTGGGAATCCCTTTGAGGGACTATAAGCCCCGCAGCATGAATCATTCATTGCACAAATAATCCAACAAAACATCATTGTGGACAGTTTTGGCCATTGGCACTCAAAAAGGACATATCAGAACTTGAGTCAGGCAATTAAGTTAATAAATGGAATGGGCGGACTACAATACCCAGAGAGGGTATCAAAATGGGGGTTATTTAGTTTAGAAAAAAGACAACTGCGGGACGACCGAATAACTATCTATTAATATATCAGGGGACAATACAGAGATCTCTCCCATCATCTATTTATACCCAGGACTGTAACAAGGGGGCGCTCTAATAGATATGTATAGATATATCAGGGGTCAGTACAGAGATCTCTCCCATCATCTATTTACACCCAGAACTGTAACAAGGGGGCGCTCTAATAACTATGTATAGATATATCAGGGGACAATACAGAGATCTCTCCCATCATCTGTTTATACCCAGGACTGTAACAAGGGGGTGCTTTAATAACTATGTATAGATATATCAGGGTTATGTACACTGGGCCCATATCAACCACTAGTAGTCACTGACAACCTAATATATATATATATATATATATATATATATACACACACACACAGTTGATATAAATAGTCCACACACCCCTGTTAGAATGCCAGGTTCTTGTTATGTTAAAAAATCTACCAAAGATCCATCATTTCAGATTTATTTCTCTCTTCAGTGTGACTTGTTAACTGTACAATTGCAGCGGAAAACACGCTGAAATCTTTTGGGGTGGGAAAAGAACTAAAATAATGTGGTTACATAAATATGCACACCCTAAAACTTAAAACTTTGTTGATGTACCCTTTGACTTGACAGCATTCAGTATTTTTGGGTAGGTGTCTATCAGCTATCGTGACTGGCAGATCGTGACTTGGCAATCTTTCTTTTGGTGATTTGGAGGTATGCTTTGGGTCGCTGTCGTGATATCCCCAGCCCAGACATATGAAGAATACAGGAGATGGTCGTCACATGCTCTACGTGTACATGCCACAAACTCCTGCAGCTCCTTTGATGTTGCTGTTGGCCTTTTGGAAGCCTCCCGATCCAATTTTCTTTTGGTTTTCTCATCCATTTTTGAGGGGCGTCCAGTTCTTGGTAATGTCACTGTTGTATCAGATTTAATCCCTTTCTTTGTGACCATAATCACTGTGTTCCATTGTGTATGTAATGTGTAACGATCTAGTTCTGGGTTAGAATCTCTTGTCAAAACTAATGTGGATCTATAGCGTGGTCAGGGAAAGCCAGATATAGGTACATGGGTAGTATCAGTTCATAGTGCAAGAGAAGCAGGCAGGTAGCGTAGTCAGTGGAAGCCAGAGCTCGGTACATGGGTAATACCCCGTTTCCCTGAAAATAAGACAGTGTGATAGCAGTTTGCAGCACAAGAGCAGCAGGCAGTATACTCAGTGGAGGTCAGAGGTCAGTGCACGGGTAGTAGCAGTTCGCAGTATGGAGGAACAGGCATGTAGCATAGTCAGTGGAAGCCAGAGGGAGGTGCACGGGTAGTAGCAGTTCGCAGTATGAAGGATCAGGCATGTAGCATAGTCAGTGGAAGCCAGAGGTCGGTGCACGGGTAGTAGCAGTTCGCAGTATGGAGGAACAGGCAGGTAGCGTAGTCAGTGGAAGCTAGAGGTCGGTACATGGGTAGTAGAAGTTTACAGTATAAAGGAACAGGCAGATAGCATAGTTAGCGTAAGCCAGAGGTCGGTGCACAGGTAGTAGCAGTTCGCAGTATGGAGGAACAGGCAGGTAGCGTAGTCAGTGGAAGCTAGAGGTCAGTGCAAGGGTAGGAGCAGTTCGCAGTATGAAGGATCAGACATGTAGCATAGTCAGTGGAAGCCAGAGGTCGGTGAACGGGTAGTAGCAGTTCGCAATATGAAGGAACAGGCAGGTAGCGTAGTCAGTGGAAGCTAGAGGTTGATGCAAGGGTAGTAGCAGTTTGCAGTATCGAGGATCAGGCAGTTAGCATAGTCAGTGGAAGCCAGAGGCCGGTGCACGGGTAGTAGCAGTTCGTAGTATGAGGAACAGGCAGGTAGCGTGGTCAGTGGAAGCTAGACGTCAATGCACGGGTAGTAGCAGAGGAACAGGCAGGTGGTGGAGCTTAACTACTGGCTGGGAGCACAAAAATCTCACAATGAGGAACTGGAAGGGCCAGGCTTTTTTAGAGTGTCCAATCAGGAATAAGGCAGAACCAAAACAGGGAACCAAGAGCAAGGAAACATGGACAAGGTCATGCAGGGGAGCTATCCAACTTTCTAATCAGCTCCACAGGAAGAGCCGCCGCCTGCAGCACAGGAGCTCCTGGATTAATGCCTTGGACTTTTTTTGGTCCCCATCTCCTGATTGACGCCTTCCACCAATCAGATCCCTTTGATGATCTTTACCATCACCACCCTAGATATAAAATAACGGGTTGCATTGAAGGTGGAAATAAATCTGATATGATTATCTTTATCAGATTTTTTTACATAAAAACTCTTCCGTACGGTACGATTTTATTGCTATTGTTATGTACAGAAATTTATATTTTGTATACTGTCCTATAAAGACTTGTAGATTATATATTTGGCTCTATTCATAGTTGTATATTATACAGTATATGGGTTCAATACAGAGTTGTATAGAGTATATATTGCTCTATAGAGAGTTGTAGATAACATCTGTGGCTGTATATGGAGTTGTATACTATATATTAGTAGCTCAATGTAGAGTTGTAGATAATATATGTGGCTCTATACAGAGTTCAGTACTATATATGTGACTCCAGAGTTGCAGATAATATAGATGGCTCCTTACAGAGCTGTAGATGATATATTTGGCTCTATCTATAGTTGCATATTATGTATACAGTTCTATGCAAGCAAATCACAAGCCAGGCTATCACCCCCCGCAATGCTATACATCCATCTGACAGCAAATCACAGCACATATCGCCATCAGCTAAAGTACAGAATTAAAACATAATCTTTATTCATTTCCATTAAAAATCTTTAAACATGAGAGAGAGGAAAGGGCGACACTAACATCCCCCCTGTCAGACTCCAAGCAGACCGCTAGTGATAGCGGAGCGCTCACCCTGAAAAAGGTGACCCCCGTACAGGAAACTGACCCAAAAGGACCCTATAAATTCCCACCAGATAAGCTACAGCCAGTAAAAAGGAGGAAAGGAGGTTACAACACAGCACTCTGTGGGTTAAATAATGTACTCTTTTTTTTCTCTGGGTCATTATGAGCGCAGCGTTACCACATGTGTAATGTTTTATTCTTTTTAATTTGTTGGGGTTTTGATGTTTTTATTTGTTATCCTTTTTATGCTTGTCTCATTAGGGGACTTGATTATCAGTATATTCTATTACTCTTCTAATACACTACCATACATCAGTATAATAATGCGTTAGAAATCAAATGATTGACGTGGTGACTGGCAGCGTTAATTCAAGGGGTTTAATGACAATTATGCATTCATTGTTTAGGAACTGCATGTTGTACTTCTCTCTTACATGGTTATTAATGTGATATAGTTTTTGGCCCCTCGTTCCCAAAACTACATAAAATAAATCTGGTCACCGTTTCAGCGGTCGGACACCGTGGCATCTGACAGCTAACGTCTCCCAGTCAGAAGGTTCATTTATTTTATATAGTTTTGCGCATGCGGGTCCGAAGACTATATAAAATAAATAACTCGGAAAACCCCTTTAACGAATCCACAAATAGGATTGGACTATTATGATAGTGCCTGGGGTATATGGACTATCGGGCAATATGTGTTGATGTTGGAGAACTTGTGTAACTGTTCTGTAATCAGATTAATTGGATTCTAAAACTTGCAATCTATAGAAGAATAATTATAGTTTAAGAAAATGCAAACTTCGGATAACTGACAAACACGACGAAAACTTGACAACAATTTTACCAAAATGCATGCATTCCAAACAAATAGTAGTCGGACTGTTATGGAAAGGGGTATTAGATACGGCTCTATAAAAAGTTGTATATTAGTGTGTTAGCCGTCAGAACACAAGCTTTCAGGCGTTTCTTCCTCCGCCATAATGAAGGTGTTCCAACTACTTAGACCATTGCCTAATCCCTCAGTCTCTCCCCTCGTTATTATTTGGAGCAGCTTTGTGTTGTGAGCGCAGTATACATTATTCTTGTCTCCACTCCTGGAGCAAGACGCTGTACAGAAACAAAGGGCACATACATTTCTGTGAGGATCACGAGCAGCTGGGGGAGTACAACAAGGCTTTGTCCGAGTGGGCCGGCTGCTTATTATCTGATGGAGCTATTTATTATTGCTTTTATTGCTCTATTCTAAAATTACATTGTACATTTATAACAGCCAGCGGAATCAACAACACTAATGTAAGATAATCCTCAGTGATGTCTTTATTGCTCTCTAGTGAATGGATATTCTCAGTGATGTCACAGATCTCTAGTGGATGAATAGGCTGCATTATCAGTGATGTCACCGCTGCTCTTTAGTGAATAGATGGGCCGTCCTCTCAGTGATGTCACAGATCTCTAATAACTACATGGGTCATCCTCTCAGTGATGTCACAGAACTCTAGTGATTGAATAGGCTGCATTATCAGTTATGTCACCGCTGCTCTCTAGTGAATAGATGGGACACGCTCAGTGATGTCACAAATCTCTGATGAAAATATGGGTCATCCTCTCAGTGATGTCACAGAAATCTGTTGAATGAATAGGCTGTATTATCAATATTGTCACAATTGCTCTCTAGTGAATAGATGGGACGCCCTCTCAGTGATTTCACAGATCTCTAGTGAGTGAATAGGCTGCGTTCTCCGTGATGTCACCGCTGCTCTCAAGTGAATAGACAGGCCGCCCTCTCAGTGATGTCACAGACTTGTAGTGAGTAAATAGGCTGCATTCTCAGTAATTTCACCGCTGCTCTCTAGTGAATAGATGGGCTGCCCTCTCGGTGATGTCACATCTCTAGTGAGTGAATAGGCTGAATTCTCAGTGATGTCATCGCTGCTCTCTACTGAATAGGTGGGCCGCCCTCTCAGTGATATCACAGATCTCTAGTGAGTGAATAGGCTGCCTTCTCAGTGATGTCACATCTCTAGTGAGTGAATAGGCTGCCTTCTCAGTGATGTCATCGCTGCTCTCTAGTGAATAGATGGGCTGCCCTCTCGGTGATGTCACATCTCTAGTGAGTGAATAGGCTGCCTTCTCAGTGATGTCATCGCTGCTCTCTAGTGAATAGATGGGCCGCCCTCTCAGTGATGTCATCACTAGTTTCTAGTGAATAGATAGAGATGCCCAAAACGTGCAGCATGTGAGCTATATAAAATAAGGAATGAACATGTTATTCATACCACCAGTAATGTGCCTGTGACTTCTAAGAGCAGCCGCAACATTGACAGAACAGTTTCACTATAAAGTTTGTTTTGAAGCCAATGAATTTAGAATGGCTCTCACTGTCCTTCAGGTTCCCACTATCAGCCTTCACACCTTCCATCAGGATTCTGACCTTCTGACCTCCCCAATTACCAGGCATCTTTCCAACTGGCAGCAGGACTGACGTGACGTGAGCTTGTATTACCTTGCTGGCCTTCTAATTCCCTTTTCATACCTGCCAGATGACCCTTTGTGCCACTTTATGTCCAATACCACCTTTTCTGTGGGGTTTGTGCTTATTCAGCAATAACATTTCTTTATGCTTGTACCAAATGTAATTCCACCCTGTAGGTGGAGCCGCCTGAAATATACATGACATCTATTAGAGCACATAGGTATAATGTTAATCATGGCTTCACCGAACTCTTGTGGCCTTAAGTGCTCAGAACCGTGCGTGGTGGCCCCGAGCGGTGAAATGTGCGTGTCCTACAGGCAAGGTCACTTATTTCTCTTTATATTCATCGGTTTAAGGAGACTTTAGTTGTAACCTATTTTAAGACACGAGAACACTTGTAGAAATTTTCGTCAGGGAGCCAAACGATGCACCAACACCAGAAGGCGGCGTCATCATCACATGTCAGCTGGCATAGTGCCAGTACCCAGGAACCGAGAGTCACCGCCGCTTGTGAATAGAGCAGTGAGCCTGACGGAAAATCCATCCTTGTTAACTGCTGTTACAGTAAAGGGGTTAGGAGAAGGCGGTGCTGGCAGCTGAGGGACGGGAGGGGTGCTGGGTAAATTTAATGCGAATTTAAAGTGTATAAAACCCACACCAGGGACCCGATGAGCTGACCGGACATGAGATGAGGTGACATCTGCATTACTCAGACTTCACCAGAGCCCTGCACATGGCCTAACACAAGGGAGTGGAGAAAGCAAGATGCGGCCTTCACTTTATTTCTATGCCATATAACATATTTAAGGCTCTTCCAGGATCATGACCTCAGTACCCGCCCTCGAGACAGCGACATGTGGATAGTAAAGACGAGGAGGATTCCATGATGGAAGTGAAAGTTTAGCAATGAGGTGTCTTCAAGCATCTTTATGTCCCATTTAGATAGTTAGACAGTCCTCTAAAAGACTGCACGAGTGTTGACGTCACCGTTAAGGTCGTTAGCACTCGTGCAGAGCGGTTAGACAGGCAGAGTTCACCTCTGGATCGTGGTTATCTCGCTGAGCAGGGAGCATTCACACAGTGTGAATCCCGCCATCCAGATATTTTTTTTTTCGCTCACTGAAAGTCAGCAATGACGAGCGGTGAATGAATAGTAAACAATTTTTTTGCATTCACACGGGACGATAATCGCTCAATTTAGTTCGTTCGAAAGAATTTTGATCGATAATTGGCCCGTGTAAACCGCCCTTTACTGTGCAGCATTTTTCCCACACCTGTCATTAAACGTTTGCACAGTACTGTATGATTGGACGGTTTCGGATCATCTACACAATGACATGCAGCTAAGATATTTACTTCTTCACAACAGTTGTTGTCTCCACAGACATCAGACGTCCAATCTTATAAAGCAGCTATCAGATGTGCACTATATAAACAGCCTGAGGTCCCTGAAGTCTGTCCCGGTTTTAAGCTTTGATGATCACTTTTGGACATTTTTATCAGATTTTGCTACATGTGACCAAGGGTCCTTGCACATGGCTCGATTTTGAGCCAGATGATGAGCACCAAAGGCTGTTATTGGCGCTTGTTTAAATGGCCTTTATGCAGGCTGGTAACACACAATTGTTAATACAAGCGATCGTTCTCCTTACATTTGCATCATTGTCGGCCGCACATCCTTTGTGCAAATGGCACTCTGTGCAAATTTTTTGTTACCCCCCCATCCCATCTTAAGAAAATAGTTATATATATATTGAGCTGATAGGCAGTCTGCCTGTATCGTGTTGCTGCAGAAAGCAGCAAGATAGCAGCATACCGTAGAACAGCTCAGGGAATAAATAGAGCACCAGCACCAGGCTCAGTACATAAATCCAGTACCAGAACCAAGCTTAGTATATAAATGTAGCACCAGAGCCAAGCTTAGTATATAAATCCAGTACCAGAACAAAGTTCATAACATAATTCCAATAACAAAACTAAGTAATAGGGATGAGCGAACGTGTCCGTTACGGACACATCCGCACCCGGACACCGGCTTTGCCGAACACTGCAGTGTTCGCGCGTAAGTGTCCGGGTGCCGCCGGGGGGCGGGGAGATGCGCGGCGGCGCAGGCGGCAGTAGCGGGGAACAGGGGGGAGCCCTCTCTCTCTCCCTCTCCCCCTCACTCCCCGCCGCACCCCCCCGCGCTGCCACGGCGGCCCCCGAACTTTTTCGCCCGAACACTGAAGTGTTCGCAAAGTTCGGTGTTCGGGCGAAAAAGGGGCGGAGCCGAACGTGTTCGCTCATCTCTACTAAGTAATTGTTTTGCAGTTGTACTGATGATGTAGGAGACAGAGCCAGGACAAGGATGATTCATGTTGCTCCACAATACGCTACTGCATGGAGAAAGGTGGGACAAATGCCCCAAGCTTACATCTGCCTGGTGCCCCCCATAAGCTGGTGGCCGGCGCCTTGTAGCTATGACTGGCCATGCTGACGGCGATAATAAAAGATGCAGTCACTGAACAAACAAGTGTTTGATCATTCGTTGGTTGATCACTAGTACCTTCACACAGGACCGTGATCAGGACAAATGTTTATTCCCGACCATTGACCTATGTATTATTGTACCCTGTCACCACTGGAAGTTAGGGGTGGTTACAAGGTACCAGGTGTCAAAGAATTTAGTTACTAAATTCAGACAGGGCATGAGGACAGTGGCGAGGCAGGGAGCGGGCGCGCAGGCAGAGGCGCTAGAGGACACCGGCCACTGCCGTTCAGCGACGGCATGAAGACAGCGGTGAGGCTGGGTGCAGCAGCACACACACAGGCGAGGCGCCGGAGGACACTGGCGAGACTGGGAGCGGTAGGCTCTTGAATATGTCAAGTTGGGTCCTGACACGGGAGGAGGACCGTGGCAAGAGTCGGAGCGGCGCGTGAGACGTTGGCTGAGGCCCCCATGAGTGAGTGAATGTGGCAATTGCCGGCGGGTACGAAGCACAGCAGCTGCAAAGAAATGGCCACACGGAGCACTGAGGGAGCGCAGGGACAGCTGCAGCGTGCGTACTGCTTTTTGCCTGCCCTGGAGGGTTAGGGATTCGTTTCCTTTTAGGCTTACATTTATAGTCATAAAGGCTTCTGCTTTTACAGCTATAAATGTAAGCCTAACTGGAAAACTAATCCCTAACCCTCCAGCACAGGCACAAAATCACTACACACGCTGCAGCTAGGACCTTACAGAAGTCACCCAATCGGGAGCTAGGGGTGTGACTAGGGCGTTCCTCCATCCAAGCCCTGTCAAACCACTAGCTTCTGGTGGTGACAAGATACAATAATACCGACCCATGTTGAAGGCCCTTAGACAAATGATCTGTTGCTTGAAGTATAGCCTACAATGGAAAAGCCGTAACATCTGATATCATCACAAGAGTTAAGGCCCTTTTACACAAGCAGTTTATCAGGAACGAACATTTGTTTGAACATGAAAAGGGCCAACAACCAGCTTGTGAATGAGGCCGATTGTGTCCTTTATACGAACATAAAAATGCTTGCTTGCCGGCGGCAAGTAAACAGGGAGATGCCGAAGATCAATGCATGTAGCATGGGGATGAACAAACCTAGCAACAATCGTTCATTCCCATACTGCAGATACTTTACATGTGCCAACCGACAAGCTGATCGTTCGCCAGCGCTCATTACCACGGACCAATTGTAAACCACACTCCTGCAATGCAAAGATCTTGTCAGGATATTACAGTACTACAACGTGACAACCCTGCTGTTCTCCATTTGACCTGTAGTTGGTGCAAGTGAAATGCTCAGCCGATGGGATCTGCTGCCTCTCACGTAGCTCACGCAGCTGTATAAGCCCAGACGCTGCTGATGCAGGGGAATGTGTACCGACTGAGCTTCCATCTCGTCACTATCCCCTCCGGCAGCCTGGACACATCCCAGGAAACTAGCTGTTTTACCAAAACACAGTGTATGACCAAACAAGACAATGTGAAGTAGCTCCCTCCAGGAGCGTAGCATCAGGCGCTCTACTATGGTCAAAAACAGAAGAAACTGCAGCACCGCTTGATGGGGGAGGAGGAAGAAATCTGGGACACAAACCTCAAGAAAGAGTCATGTAGGTCCCAAATCTAGTAGTAAGTAGAGAGACTAAGTGAGAGAATACTGTAGAGGACTCCCATTGTCAGGAAACCTGCTGCTACTTACGATTATTGTGCACCCTATGACTAGGTGCCCACTGGTGTATTTTGGGGCCATGTGCTATCCATGCCATTCCACAGACAGCACACAACCCCATTATAGCCTATGAGGGTATAAACATGGATGTTTTTATCACTATACAGAGGATGTGAGGCATCTGACTTCGGATTTCAAGTCACAGCAGCGTCTAAAAGTCAATATCCTGCCAAGAATTCTGTAAATCCGTGTAATTAAAATATCTTTAGGGAAGAGTGAAGGGAGAAACAGCATTGGCTTAGACTTCCGGCTACAGGACTCAGCCTTCTCGATGCTTCTGTTCCCAGTGGCAGGGGGCGGTGGGGGTGGGGTAGAGTCCCTTTACTTTTGTTCCCCATAAAGCATTGGTTCTAAGGCCGGCTGCACGCGACCGGGTCGGACTCTGCGTGTAAGACCTGCAGTGGAATCCGACCCTGTGCCCGGCCGGCGTGCACTCGCACCTGTCATTTCTTGTTCTGTTCTGTACTGCGGATGGTCCGCACAGCTCGCCATCAGACATGCGCACTACAGATTTTTTTGGACCCCTGCTTTTCCCGCGTCATCGCCTAGCGATAACGTGGAATCCATGGTCTTTCTGCATTGTCAATAGCGGACAGACCGTGGGTTGGGCGGCTTCCATTTACGTCAATGGAAGCAGTCCGTGCAGAGCCTGCACAAAAACAGAACATGCTGCGTTTTTTTCCTCCGCGAGTAGAAAATTGCACTTGATTTCCACTCGTGTGCAAGAAAAAGCGTTTTCCCATAGAATGTTATGGACGGTATTTGCTACGGAACCTGGAAGCGGACGCCCGCTCCAGATTTCACAATGCAAATCCGGCTGTGTGCAGCCGGCCTAATAGGGAACTGGCTTGGTGAGCGCACATTGGTGAAGACCATGTGACATGGGCGGGACCCAAGGCTCCAGAGAGCAATAGTTGCGCTATGTCTCACATTACCGGATTTGAATTGCTGATTTCTCGATCACATGTGCGTGGACAATCTGCGGTAATACGCGAACATTAAAAGACATGTAGTTTTGAAGTTTCCCCCCACCTACAGGCACAAATTGCGTGTCCCGGGAGTGGGAAAAAAATCGCGGCATGCTCTATTTTTGCAGTGGATCCCACGAAGATTGGCTCCATTGCTGTCTACGGATGCACGCGACCCGCCGTCCATATGCAGTTAACATTGTATATGGACGTAGAATCACTCACAACTTGCTAGGAGACCAGATAGAAAAGTCGGAATTCTGGCTGGGGAAGGAGAGAGAGAAAATGAATGAATGAATTTTGCTTGGGCAGTATAATGCTAGTTTCTGATGTTATTCCCTGCTTGCGAGTTTTCTTCCGCATGGACGATACGCTGTCCATACGCAAGCATTTGGAATTTGTTTCGACAATTACTCACAGCCCTTCCGCTGCAGATATCCACAAGCGGAACCCAACCTGTTCGTGTAAACCTGGCCTTAGGTGGTGGCTGAGCATGTGTAAGGAGCGTCCAGGCGAAAGGTGTATTGCAGAAGTTTTTGGGACTAGGATAGAGGAAGTCCCTGGATATAAAGACTTCCTTCACAACGGGAGTTCTTGGCCCACTGCTTCCAAAATCTGTCCAATGGACAGTGAGATATTGCCAAAGAAGAAGAGAACCAGAGCCTACAACACCGGTACCGAACCAAGTAAGCGCCTCCACCAGGCCGCGTCTCCTTGAAGTAAAGAGGTTCTCTTGTGACTCTGTAACTTTGTTACCTGTTCCACCATTGGCCAATAAAGGCAAGTTCATCAGAAGCCATATGGTCCTCTAATTCTTGAACCAGGCAGCTACAGACTTCTCAGTTATGCTGCACTTCAGACAGGATGGCCTACGACCCTATAACTTCCTCCCTGTTGGATCTCAGCCTGGGGCACTTCCTGATTGGACTTGTCAGTGAGCTACTTACTGAGTCTGGCCTAGACAGTACTGTGCCAAACCTGGCCAAGGAAGCCCTTTGTACTGATTCTCCGAACCTGTGGTGAACTTTATATCAGGACTCCGGCTTCAACTCCAGTAGGGGGCAACTAAAGGGCCTGTAAGAAAAGTGTTTGAAATCTGAAAGCTCTGCTGCATCTTGGAAGGGTAACCAATATGTGGGTATTTCGACTTCAGTGCATCAGACTCTTTCCCTTAAGTACTGTACTAATAAAACAAAGCACACAACGTAAAATGGACAGAACATGTATCGCTTCAGACATGTTCATTTTTAGTGACTGGATGACCAAAATGGTTCTTTTTGGTTGCAACTCCCTGTCCTTAGTAATCCTGTGTTTTTACACAGCAAAAAACGTTTGTGTTACGATCGTGTGGGCAGGCAAAGCACGAGACCCACACGATCGTGACCAAAGGGGACGCACATGGGTATCACCAGGGTCACACGGGAGTCACACCGGTTCCAGGCAACTGACCCTGTGCTACAAGGAGGAATGAGAGTGGCCCTACCTGAGCGGGGACATTGCCCCAATAAGGGCAGCCCAGCAGTCTTCGGATCTGGGCCCTAGCTGATCCTAGGAGCCACGCACCAGAACAGGATGCATTCACATGCCACATGACAGACCAGAATACACTGCATACAACATGCAACCACTAGTAACAGATTGGAAGCTGAATATAAATACCAGGTATTGGTTGACATTTTGTACAAGATGTTGAAAGCTAGCAGGCCACTTCACGGCTCCTGGTTATACTGCTAGACCCTACACTAACCAGGAGTCCAGCAGAACCGGACACAGTTCACACCGCACGCTGCAACAGGACAGGACACATTGCAGGACACACAGCAAGCTAACACAAAACTGACAGAATTCACACTGCAAACCCCACCAGACAAGGATTCATGACTACTCACCTGAGGGGCCATACAGACTGACCAGGAGCTGGGTTTATATGGGAGCACAGATCCAGGGGATTGGCTGGCAGAAAGTGCCACACCCAGCCAGCTCAATTATTAACCCTGAGAGTGCTGTGCTGCTGAAATCACAATAGTACAACATGTCTCAGCAGCACACGTAACAGTTTGCAGCTGAAATTCTGCCCAGCTGTGACAATGCCAATGGTCACTAATCCAACAAGATCATGCAAACATTGACTATTGCCTCCTCCAAGACTTCTCCAGAGCAGCACCGGTACTCTGGACCGCACTACCAAAGGATACTCGGACAATCCAGGACTCACAGAACTTCAGGGGTGCTCTAAAAATGCACCTCTTCATGGAGGCATACTGCATACCCTAAACAAACCCCTCTGTACTCCGCCTGATAACATGCTTTCTGACCTACTGACTGCAATCCTTGCCAGCCCCCATCAACCGCTCCTGCAGTCATACTGATTCTGCCGGCTAAATGTCTGACCATTGTCTATTTGTGTAGCATCCCTCACTCTCCATCCCGCCATACCGTGCACATCTCCAGCCCCTTTACCTTCTGTATCACCCCATTACTTGTAGTATGTAAGCTCGTTGGAGCAGGACCCTCACCCCTATTGTTTCCATCAACTGATTACTATGTAACCGTGGTTCTGTAATTTTTGTACTTTTGTCTCTCTGTATTCCCCCTGTCTATGTAAGCGCTGCGGAATATGTTGGCGCTATACAAATAAAGATTATTATTATTATTATTGTGGACGGGTAGAAGCAACCCAATGACCCGAATCAGCTGATGAATTTGCAAACACTTGTTTGTCACAGCAGATGATAGATTTCTATCACATCAGTAGAACACTTAGACCTGGAATAGAACCGTGTGCATCTGACCATAAATGTAACGCGAAGCGACGCTCTTTCATGTAGGGGGGATCTTACTGCACATTTGTGCCATGTGCACTAGTCTAGGAAGACAGTAAAATAAACTCTACGATTCTACTATCATTTACCAGTAACAGCCCCGAAAATGAAGAGTATTGACTACTGGAGCAACAGAAGCAATTGCTGTCAGTACCAGAGACAAACACGATTAACAAAAATTGTCTGGATCCTGAATATTATGTCGATGGTAGCGTGAGAGACGGGAAGAATGAGATGAAAGAGTTGGATGGAGCGGCAGGAAACGCTGACGCATCTACAGGACAAGCATCTAATGGCCAAAGTAGCCTTCACTTTGTAAGTTTCCTCCATTCACGTGCAGCTCCAATAGTAGGTAATGTGAAGTCTTCTCCAGGTACCTGCAGGCTAACCCATGACTGGGAGGTGTGCACAATCCACCTGACTTTCCAACAGGTGACACACCCTTATCGTGGCTCATTAACAAGGTTTGTCTGGTTTTATCTGCAAATGCCCGGAATTGTCTGGAAACATGAAAGCTGTCACTGCCAATTTCGTGATTTGCCCAGCTGAAAAAAAAAAAAGCTGAAATGCACAATTTGCGCTTCATGGATCAAAGAGAAAAGACCCCGTCTAAATTCTCAGTGGGGCAGAAGAATTTAATTATCAGTATCGGCGCCAGGCGGTATGAGGTAAGATATAGCTCCCCCCACAGGTGTGTGAATAGCACTACCATGCCTTATGGCAAGCATACATGGTCCGGTCAGGACGCAGTTGGGATACGACCGTGAATCACAGTATAGTTTTCTGTTGTAGGTTTGATGTGCATCACAGACTGAGCTCGGCTGATGTATTGATTTCGGCAGCTGTGGATTAAACGTTTGGCAACAGCTTTCACTCTGCCCATCTTCATGCCTTCTGTTATGTTTCTTGCAAGAAGCCATAAATCCAAATGTAACTGATTGTCAGACTCAGTTATACATTATAACCAATCCCCTCTGGCCTGCTGCAGTTAAATACCAGCATCTCTTGGTAGAAGATGCTGGTCATTTTACTCTGTTGATGCATACTTGTCTAAAGTGTCTCTCTTACCTTCCCTGAGGACGGTCTGGAAATCTGTTGTCCCTCCCCTCCTTGTGTTCTGGGGTGCATGCATCGAGTAGTGTGTGATACGGTGACCGCACAGGTGCATACACCCAGAGGTTTCTCCCTATCCCTTTACAGGAGTGGCCTCCAGACATCTGATGTCTTATGTGTGTGTCAGATGGGTGATGCCTGACACTGTTCCCTGTTATGTCAGCATGATGGTTCACTCTATCCCCTTGGTGTGAGGACACTTGTACTAGCTATAGTTTGTTATCTGAATGCAGGTGAGTTCTGGGTGGGGTTCCTGTTCTTTGTGGTATGCATTACCGTGTGTGTTGGTGTGAACAGCGACTTGTCTTATATGTCTGTGCTGGTGGCCAGACATGTGTTGTATGTGCAGTTGTATGTTGTATGTGCAGATGAAGACAGTGGGGCTGTCCTTATCGGGACAATCACCCTGCTTTTAGGCAGGACTTCCACAATTTCTCTGATTAGTAAGGGACAGGTGTTCTTCGAAATCTTTACCTGGAGTGGTGCAATTGGTCTTTGCAACATTATGAGAGTTGTTGCGGTTTTATCAGGACACCATCTTGTGTCAATGCTGAGGCGTGGTGCTTTAGTGCACCGCATGGATGCAACACATCTATTGTGTCTCTTCTCAGCCTTCGTTCTGCTAAACGTTCCCAGATCCCTTAACCGTTCCTCATAGAATATGGTTTGTAGACTGCTCACCATCTTGGTAACTCGTCATGCTGCGATCATGGCATGTAAAACATTCACAGACGAAGAGTGTTGTAATAGCAGAGGATAACCAGACATCAGTCAATGGCTTCCGGATCTGCTATGGCCTATGATAATTGATAATGCAGTGCAGTACAGAGGTACTGCAGTGTATTATCAGAGTTATCATAGCATCGTAGGTCCAAGTCCCCTACAAGGACATAAAAAATACTGATTAAAAAAAAATGTTAAACATGATGGAAAAATGTTTCCATGCTTTTGTCTCTTGTATATAAAAAATTAAAAAGCCAAATTTGGTATTGATGCATCTGTAACGGCCCATACAATACACTGAACACACTTTTTAGCCTGCATGGCAAACACTATAAGAATTTTTTTTTTAAAACTAAGCCAAAATACTTTGTTAATTTCGATTTCCAAAAAACCCAATATAAGTTATCATAGAAGCCATATACCCCAAAATGGTACCAATAAAAACGACAGCTCATCACGCAAAAGACAGGACCTCACGAAGCTCCGTCCATGAAAAAATTAAAAAGTTATGGGACTTTCAGGGTAGCAGTATAAAAAAAATATTTTCGAAAAAAATGATTTTATTACGCAAAAGTAGAAAAACCTAAAAAAAATATACAATTTTTGTATTCTTGTAATTGTACCGACCTGCAGAAAAAAAAATGGATCAGCCCTGATTTAGCCCTGTTATGTGGCCGTGATTTTCATTGATTTCAATGGTTTTCTTTTGACTAGTGGTGTTCTTGGGCGTAGCATTAACAGGACCTATCTGCCCAGTTTTTTTATTCAAACTCGCATGCTAGTTTGAATATTTTGAGAAAAGAAACAAAAAAAACCCAGTTCATGTACAACTACACATTCCGTAGCGGCGAGCGTAGGTTCGCATACGCCTGGGAGGAGAAGCCAGTATGATTGGGGCCGTAAAAACAAAAGGGAGAATGGATTAAAATTAAAAACAAATCACTTTTGAAAAGTGGAGATGAAAATCCCCCAAAAATCGCTTTGTCCCTCCTTAGGTCCAACACCGGCCACGTCACTAAGGGGTTAAACACAGTTAAAAAACACGTTGCAACTGGATAAAGGTAGTGACAAAAAACTGGATGATGCCAACCGCATGTGGGCTTTGTGACTGCGTGGCCTCACCCTCCGCGGACGGCCTGATCACACTATACAGACCTCCATTCTCAGGAGCTTGGCCCCAACCCGTGACTGGCTCCCGTTGTCAGGATGCTGGCACTGAGGACGTTGGCTCCAGGCTCGCCTTCACACGTCGCTTTAGAACGAGCAGGAATCTGCAGCAGCGCCGCGGCTTTATTCCTGGCGCTCAGTCATCTCCGGTTACTTCTCCCACAGTCTGATGACATTATTGAGCCTGACTGAGTCCGAATACAATATGCAACGCCAGCAAGAATCATCCCCAACTTCACATTAATCTTAGCGGGACCAGAGGCAGCCTGGCATGTGCTTATCTCCAGCCGTTCAGCAACCATCATTAGACACGCTATGGGCGGAGTCAGACAATGTGAACCACTAAGGCCGGATTCACATGAGCGTATGCACTGCGTGGCGTTTTTGTGGAATAGGTATTGCATATTTGCGCGCAAATGTGTTTTACTGTACTTTTTATGTGCATAAAAAAAACGTACCGATGCCATTGGGATGGCCAACTAGTTGGGTGAGTTCAATATGTTATTTACTCGTGCAAATGCGCAGGAAAATAGAGCGTGCCGCTTATGCTTAGGTGCCACCAAATTGCGCACGCCAAATATAGGCACATGTGAACAAACCCATTAAAGTCAACGGGTTCTATTTTCTGCGTATTGCGTGTGCATATTTTTCATGCGCAAATATGCTTGTGTGAATCCCGCCTTACAGGGAAAACTAGTGTATTCCTCCCCTTCTATCTGGTCCTATCGCAGGTGATGCCTTCTGCCGAGCAGCCATTGCAGAGGATAAAGAGTCTGTCTGCAATGGTACTGTGGACTGCAGCATGTTTTCATCATGTGAGCTATACGCGTAATTTACACGAGCGTAGCGTTTTTGCGACCATAGATGTGCGTGCAAAAAAGTGTATTTTACTATACTTGATTGAAATGGCTAATTAGTCTAATGAGTTCCAGATGCGTTATCTTCCTGCGCAATTCTGCAGTGTTTCACGCATCTCCTAGTGTATTGCGCACACATTTGTGCATCCACATTGACTTATGCAGCGTTTTTACGCGGCTAATTTAGCCGCAATAAAAAAACCGCGACCATGTGACCATTGGATTCTAATGCATCTATTCACATGGCTGATTATTAGCCACATAATAACGTCCAGCTGGCGAAGATAGGGCATTCGCGGAAGAGAGGACACAAATATGCCCACCAATGTTTTGACGCGGCCAGAAAAGATAGCTCTTGCTCTATCGTTCGGCCGCGATTAGCTAGCATCTGCCATAGGCTTCTATGGGAGCTGCCAGCAAAGGGAGGGAGTTTTCATAGTAGCATAGTATGTTAGGCTGAATGAAGACAACATCCATCTAGTTCAGCCTGGTTTAACCTCCCCCTTATTGGTCTAGAGGAAGGCAAAAAGAACCCTGCAAGCCAATTAGTCCCTATGGAGAAACATTTTCCTTCCTGACTCCATATGACAGCCAGAATAATCCCTGGATCAACGTTTGAGATCATCAACCCCGCTGGTCACCTAATGTCTATATCCTGTAATATCATAGCACTCTAGAAAGATATCTAGTCCCTCTTAAACTCCTCTATGGGTTTTGCCTTCCCCACGTCCTCAGGCAGAGAGTTCCACAGTCTCACTGCTCTTACAGTAAAGAACCCCCTTCTGTGTTGGTGATGAAACCTGCTTTCCTCTAGATGCAGAGGATACCCTCTTGTTAGCACTGCTAAAGTATGTCAGCTGGCTCTGCCTTTTAGAAGATTTCTCCTGGTCAACGGAATTCCGGGCTGTGGCGCACCCGGCCGTGTGAATTGCCAAGAAAACTCAGGCCTTTTCTCATTTATGCACTTTTCGGGCCGCAATGCGGGCAGCAGACAGTTGCAACGCTCGTCTGAAAGAGTCCATTGTGTGCAATGTGCAAATGTTCAGGAAAATAGTGCATGACGAAATCCACATTAATAATACGCTTATTTGAATGAACCCATTGAAATCAACGGCTTCCATTCTCTGCGTATTTGTGAATCCGACCTAAAGTGAGAGAGAGCGTCTTATGAATCCATCATTTCCATCATATGCCAGTCGCTGCACTGGCTGCCTATCCACTATAAAACCAAATTCAATCTCATCACCCTCACCCACAAAGCTCTCTATGGCGCAGCGCCACCCTACATCGCCTCCCTCCTGTCCATACATCACCCAGCCCGCACACTTCGATCCGCTAACACTCTTGTACGAACATCACATGCTCACCTCCAAGACTTCTCCAGAGCTGCATCGTTCCTCTGGAACGCTCTACCCCAAAACACCCGGACAATCCCTGAAGCATGGAGCTTCAGACGCGTCTTAAACACGCATCTATTCAATAAGGCCTACCAAGTCTGCTGACCCAATCCCCACCCCATAATATGTCCTTATGACCCCCACACCTTCCACTCATATATGTACCTCCTTATTACCTCCACCCTGCTCGTTCCCTAATAACTGTATACTACTTGTGATTCTTGTACTGTCTGTGCTCCCCGTGCCTCATATCCTGCCCCTGCACCCCCCCCCCCATCCCCCCCCTCCATTTGTTCCCAATCAACAGTTTACCATATGTAACTGTTTGTATTGGTTTATGCTCCCCGGTGCTTTGACAGCGCTGCAGAATAAGTTGGCGCTATACAAAAAAAGATTTATTATTTCCCGAAGAACCAGAGTGACGCCTAGTAATGTAGAAAGGGAGGGGCTTACACACAGTGGATGGTACTTATATAAAGCCATCACCCCAAGAGACATTGTGGCCCCAACGGGAGACATCCAGGACTCTATTCTTTTAAGCTTGGCATGACAGACACAGTTGTGGGGTGTCAGGGGCAGCGATGCCATCACCCCAGTACCCATCATAAGATCTGCAAGGTAACAAAAGCAACAGGAAGTTTGTGAAGAGCCCCTCCTTTGACGGCTCATAGAGTATGATAGTAACTGAGAGCAAGAAATGTGACTGTCCATGTTTACATTCCTCTGCCTTTACAGTCCGTGAGATCATCGGAGCTTCCAGCGCGCCGGTCCTGTAATACAGGAAATGAATTATACAACATGGTGACACAGTGCACGCAACCCTGGAGTTTTACAGTCCAGGAAATGCCATAGACCACTTGTCAAAGCCCTGAATCCGACCCACCACATCATTCTACGTGGCCCACAATGGGGTCCAGATGCAGAAGGGCTGTATTTCCACTTTCCCCAGAGGACGCAGCCATCGTTTGCTTGACTGCTCGTCCCGTGTAAATGGGGCTTTAGACCTATTACCCGCTGCCCTCACTGCCTTCCCATATAGGTGGTGACTCCTCTATCCTGGTGACACCTCTATTACACACTTGTACTACGAAAAGCTACTGTGCGCTCAACGACGGCCGTCCAGCCTGTTAGAACAGCATGAAGCAGCACTAGAAGGTCACGGTTACACAGAGCAATTGTCATGCAGCTTTCTGTAGCGCAACTAAAGTCAAAAATATTGTATGGATATTAGAGCCGTGACCCCGGATTGGAGCATAAAGTCATGTGACAAGTTTCCTGTGGATCAGTTTCAGTGTGAATTCACATTAGATAGAAAGATCCAGTCATCTGAGCGACTTCTACATAGGCTGGGATATTGGTGCTTGACTAGTTGGGGCCTCACTGCCAATCGCGTGGAGGTTTCTCGTGTATACCAAGAATGACGCGATCGAAAAAAACATCCACTGAAAGCCGATCCTGTAGACGGAAACAACTCATCACTGAAAGGGGTCAGAGGAGGATGTCAGGAATCATTCTAACAAACAGGTGGCACAGTCAAGTGAACTGCAGCTGAATACAATGCTAGTGCTGTGGCTAACGTGTCTGGATGTATAACTTAAACGCTCCTTAATACGGATGGCGATACCAGCAGACGAACGGTTACAGCGCTATTTTATCTGAAAGAAACACAAAGACTTCAGGGGGCAAAAGAGCGCAACGATTGTATCACTGAGTGGTGGAAAAACATTGCCAGGTCTGAGGAATCCAGGTTTCTTTAGAACTGTGCCAAGGGAAGGGCCAGAATTTGGCGCAACCGGCATGAATTGATGACCCATTCCTGCCAGGCCGGTGGAGGTGCAGTAATGGTGTGGGGCATGTTTTCTTGGTGCACACTGGGTCCTCCCACACCCTTGGCTGGCACCAGAATGAATTGCTGCGGTTCTGAAGGCCAAAGGGGATCCCATGCGTTACTGAATGGGGGGCTTTAATAAAGTGACGGTTCAGTGTAAATCCTCAGTTTAAGGGCTTATTAAGACGATCGTATTTACGCAAGTATCTAGCCGCATGAAAAAACTGCGACCAAGCGAAGCATTGGATTTCAGTGGGTTCATTCAGATGAACGATTTTTGCCGTTTTCGGTCACCAGTTTTATGCGCCGCGTGAAAATATAGGTCTTGCCCTATCTTTTGACATGATATGTAGCAAGCTCCTATAGACCTCTATGGAAGCTGGAAAAAGGGGAGGGGGAGGGAGTTACCCTGCATACAACGCTCGGAAAAGAAGACCGCTCGCCATATTTAAGCATTATTGGTCATTCTGAGCATTTTGTAGCAATCGCTGTTTTTTATGGCCTCTGCGTATTTTTTTATATATACACAGCAGCTCTTTGTGTGAATGGCTTGAAATACACAAATTTCGGGACTCGTGCGATTATACAGTGCGTATGTGCGAATGTAATACCCTATACATGAAGGAGCCATTAAATTTACGCCTTTGCCAGAAAAGCATTGTGTGAACAAGATCCAAACTGCACTGCAGTGCACACAGCTGTCCACTGGAGGCAGAGCAGGAGAGCCCTCTGTATAATGGATAACCAAAAGAGTATGATGAACAGAAAGCTTCTCTGATCGCTCAGGTCTCTTCATCAGGCTCCGATTTAACACAAAGTCTGAAGTCATATGTAATGTATATACACAAGGTATAGCAATAGTGTGGAAAATACATCAAAACTAGAGATGAGATCACAGAGGTGAGGGAAAAAACAAAGACATTAATCACAGAAAAAGCCAAAAATACAATACCTGAAGGTCTGCAAAGCAGGGCTTACAAGGCCATTGCGCCTGCCCTACGGCGATTGTGCCTGCCTTATGGCGATCGTGTCTGCTTCAGGTATTGTATTTTTGGCTTTTTCTGTGATTAAAAACTAGAGATGAGCGAGCATACTCGATAAGGCAAACCACTTGAGCGAGTAGTGCCTTATTCGAGTACCTGCCCGCTCGTCTCTAAAGATTCGGGTGCCGGCAGGGGGCGGGGAGGAACGGAGGGGAAATATCTCTCCCCCCCCCCCCCCCGCTCACCGCCGCAACTCACCTGTCACCCACGCCAGCAGCCGAATCTTTAGAGACAAGCGGGCAGGTACTCGAATAAGGCACTACTCGTTGAGTAGTTAGCGTTAGCGAGTATACTCGCTCATCTCTAATCAAAACCATCAATATGAAGGGGGGTTAACAGTTGTTTCATTGTCCTCTGAGGTCCGGCCCATACTCCTGATACTTAGTGGCACTTACCTCGAGTGCTATATATACTGGGATGCTGTTTCTTCTTGTGGACAATGCCAAGTTGGCATTAATAAGTCTGAAGGTGCTTTTAGGCGAAACGATTATTGCTCAAACAAACAACAGAAGTGACCGCTAATCATTCGGTCTAAACGAGCCTACAAACGGACGCCGAGCGATATTCGGTCACTTGTTGTTTGTTGCTCATTTTCCGCAGGCATAAAAGCCATCGTCGGCTCGTTCACTCATCGGTCGGATTACACAGCGATCCTACAGTCCGTCTCCTGCACTTATACACTAATGTGAAAGCCTGAAGATTTCTCATTTGAATAAGCCAACAATGTATCTGCCTGTCTAAACAGTCCGTTCGAGAGGGAACGAGCGAGCGATGACGTCACTGGCTCCTTCAAACGATAATTGGCTTGTCTGAAAGGACCCTTACAAACCATGCAATGTTCCCTGGGATTAAAGAGGTATGCACATGGGCTCTCCTTCCAGGAAGAACCGTCTCTCTAGTGCCACCTGTTGGAAGGTGTTTACCCTATAAGTCAATGCTTCCTTCTTCTGGGAAGGAGAGCTAATTTGCATACCAGGATGTAGAATGACTTAAGTCCATTCTATGTCCTCCTGAGGTCATGAATTTGTACTCTCTCAAGCAGAGGTCCGCTCACCCCTCCAGGACAAATCTGTTTTGCTCTCCTCTTTAGGCTCATTTCACACGAGCAAGTGCGATTTCGAGACGTAAAACTTGGCCCAATATTGCGCTCGCCAGCATGTGATCCCCGCAGATACAAGGCATTTCTGTGTTAAAACCGCCTCGCATCACTTCAGGAAAGTAGCGATCCTCAGCGGTGGAGTATTTCCCATTGTTTTCCATGAGTGAACCTCGCATTCCACTCTCGTGCGCCTCATGCGCCATGCGATGCTGTGCTGGCCCCATTGAAAACAATGGTCGATGCGTTCCGAAAGAACACCCACAGATAGGATGTGCTACGATTTTTTTTCTCGCATTGCATCGCTCGTTTGTATTCAAGAGAATGGGGTTCATATTCGTGCGAGATTTGTGTGTCTCTCAACGCTTGCACGATTTTCTCAGTCATGGGAAAACGGTCTTTGTTTTACAGTCTGAGGCAAAAGTCTGGACACACCCATTTACCTTGTGTAATTATGAGAAAAGTGACTTCCACTGTGTGAAAGTATTAATGTGGAGGGGGTAGAGGAGATGTTGTCAGCAGACATTTTGAACTCTGCCATATTGAAATCAGCTCAGGTTTTCCAAATAGTCATGTGATATATGGAACTTGGCTACAATTTTCTCAGAAATGCATTGGAAGTGTTGGTTGGGCCCTATACTTACTTGTTTAGGAGTTAAGTGAGGGCAACTTAGGTAGAGTGTGTCTGATATCCAGGGCCTTTTTTCATTGCTGATCTCTTAGTGGTGAGAAGTTCCTCCAGATGTTACAGGATACCAGATTCCCATTTGTGATCAATGAGACCAGAAAGTTGCCACCTTCCTCTCAACAGGATGGCGCCCGCCACACTTTGCTGTCGCTGTATGCAGATAGCTGGATATACAATTCTCTGAACACTGGATTGGGTGTAGAGGTCCAGCAGAATGTTTTCCAAGGTCCCGGACTTACCGCCTTTGGACTTTTATCTCTAGGGCCATTTAAAGTCCTTTGTGTAAATGGAAAAAACAGAGAATCCTACAGTGCTGTGAAGAAACATCAGCTGCAGTTCTTCAGCGTATTCACGAGAACTGGATTAAGGCCTCATTCACACAGGCATATACATGGAGCTCTGAATCCCCGTTGACTTCCATTGGGGTATTCAGACCCGTGTTTTTCATGGTATTTATGCACTTGAAAAAACAACTCCTAAACAAGTCAATAAAGGGCACAACTGACTCCTCCAGTGGGTTTCTGAGTAAATTCTAGCCAAGATCGATATATCACATGACCCCCTTCCCATTTGAAAAACCTGAGCTGAATTCAATATGGCAGAGTTCAAAAGGAGCGCCAAAAATGATCCCTGATCCCGCCACTAAAAATGCAGCCTCCCCCCCCCCAATTAATACTTTCACACATTGAAAATCAATTTTCTCATTATAACACCAGTTACACAGGCGTGTCCAGACTTTTGCCTCACCCTGTAGATCCGCACACATCTGACCTCTGCAGTATAGCTCTCCTTTCCAGATCTGCTGCCCAGTATAAAGCTGCTCCCCTCTGCTGTATATATTGGATCTCCAGTATAAATCAGCTTGTGTGACTTACTGTACAGCTGGTCACGCTCACCTCCACCCCCTCAGAGTACAGGAGGAATCTTTAAGGCCGTCTTGTCTTCACAGCATTTACTTTCCCTTTTATGGACAGAATGTCTTTGTCCTGCCCCAGATTCCCCTCAGATAGAGGCGGTGACAGCGGCCCCCCTGATGGTGCGTGACCCTCACAACAAGCGCAGCACGGACGCTGAGCAGTCAGACATAATATTTCAGTCTTGCATAGATTGTCCATCACTCACATCTAGAAGTCATACTGATCACCACAGACATCCCAAACCCATCCAAATATTATCATATGAAGGAAATGTGCCACGCAGCTCTGTGCCCAGTAACACTGCAAATGGTCCACACTGCCATCCTCTCATCCCTGCATTCCCTTCATTGTTTACCAGGCACAGCGCCATACATACAATTGTGGTAATACCTGGTACTGCAGCTCATTCTTGTTCAAAAGAACGGGACTGAGCTGCAATACCAGACACAGCCACAATTGCACGTATGGCGCTGTGCCTGGAAAACAATGAAGTTGATGTGGCTATCAAATATATATGGTTTCCGCTAAGGATATGTAATCAATATTACAATCTTCAGGTCCTTTTATACAGGTAGATTAACTGCTCATAATGAGCGCCGATCGACAATATAGCAAGTTGTTTAGACTTGTAACGGTGCATTTACCCGCTACCCCTTGCTCTTCCTGGGTATGGCCAAGCAATGCACCACGATTGATGTTCTGTGTGCAACCTACGGTTAAGGGCTCATACCCACTGGCGATAGTTTTTCTAGCGATGCGAGAGTGAGTGAAAACGCATGATTATAAAACCAATGATTTTCAATGGTTTCATTCTCATTTGCGATGTCTTCACTGCAGCCTCGCAGAGTTAAGGAAAAATCTGCGCTATTGCCCAGCAGCGTCGGCCCCATTGAAAACATAGGCAGTACATCGCGCTCCCCTGACACAGCTGTGACAGCTATGGCAGGGGGTTCCTTCATCCCCACAGGGACTGCGGAGATGAATGAATCTCCTGCCACAGCTGTGACAGAGGTCCGTGATGCTATCCCATTGCTTTCAATAGGACCGACGCTGCTGCCGCCCTATTAAGAGCAATAGGATGAAGGCATCTCCTGCAGCAGTGATTTTTAGGAGGAGGGGCCGGCGGGAGCTTGTAATATAAGCCATACCCCGAAAATCATCCCTAGCTGTTAAAAAAGAAATATTTAAAAAAAACAAATTAACTCACCTAGAAGAGCTGTACAGCTCTTCTCTCCATCCCCGGCAGTCTTCATCTGTCTTCTGGTGGCTGGCGCTCGATTATTCAGAGCCATTCAGTAAATGACATCAGTGAATAGCTGTGATTGGTTCATCGAGCGCCAGCTCTGATTGGCTGGCGCTCGATGCAATCACAGTGCTCGCTTGCTGGAGGCGGGGTATTTAAAGCCCCGTTACCAAGAAGAGAATCGTCTGTCAGTGCTGAGGATTAGACTGCAGCCTGCCGCAGCGCCGGGGAGATCAATGCGAGGGACCAAGACGCCGGCAGCTAGGTGAGTATAAGATATCCCCCGAAAATAAGACACTGTGCCTCTTTTGGGGCAAAAATTAATATAAGAAAGTGTCTTATTTTGGGGGAAAGACAGTACTGAAGTTCTGATGAATAAAACTCCATTGTGTTAATGAAGATACCCTGCTTCTGGGGATATAATCAAGAAATTAAAACCTGCACCTACATCGGGTATAATGCATGCTAGCGGCCCCGAATTAGGTGGGACAGTTCTAAATATTGGGGTCTGTCCCGCCATCCCCTTCAGTCAAATAGTGGAAGTTACACCTTTTTTCTTCCTCCTCATATCGGGCTCATCAGCTGCCCAGTACTGCTCTGTACAAAGACTGCTTCCCCAGCATCGGACACTGCTCAGAGCTGAAGAGTGGGGAGGGGTCTCTGCAGAAAGCTGTGCCGAAGACCAGTCCTAAAGGAGCAAGAAAAATGGATGGAACTTTACTGTTTGACTGAGTGAATTGGGAGGGGGTACTATTAAGTGGGGGCACAATTAGGAAGTGGGGCTACACAGGGTACATTATTACTTTTGTGGGGACATAGAGGGGGCACTATTACTACCATAGGGGAGGTTCTGAGGGTTTCATTAACGGTAGGAGCAGAATGGAGAGAGTGTTCAGTCATTGTTGTAAGAAGTCTTCATGGTGGGCTGGCCCGAATAGTTAAGAAAAACGAAGGGTTACCAATCAGAAAAGACTGTAACTGTTTGTCTCAGGAGACCTCGGGTTGAGCGCCTCAATCCTGCCTTTGCTGTGGAGCGGCACACTGCCCCCTACTGGTGTCATGGTCTGGGGGACCATCATATACGACAGTCGGTCCCCCCTAGTACTGGTACGAGGGACAATGACAGCTCAGCGATATGTTCAGGACATCCTGCAGCCATGTGTGTTCCTCTCATGGCGGCTTCCAGCAGGATAATGCTCGGCCGCACACACAAGGGGGTCACAGGAGCCCCCACAACATTGTCAGTCATCCAATCGTCAAAGTCGCGGCAGCACTCCGCTGGATCCAACCACAAAGGTGGGAGATGGCAAAGAAGAAATGCGCAAAAAGCTCACACAGGAGGACTCGACTCCCTTGAGTCCTCAAAGATCATCGATTCAAAAGAATAAAGTAGCGAGCAGCGCCAGAGATGGTTACTTGTTATTTAAAAATGCATCAATGGATGCCTCTTTATTGCATTAAGAAACATTGTCACACTTCTGTCGACACTTATATCCAATAGAGCATGTATGGGACCATCTGGGATGCCAACTTCAACAGCCTACAAGTCTGTACGATCTAGAGGCTCAGTTACAGCAACTGTGGAGCGATATGCAACAGGATGACATATGTAGCTTATATGCCTCTATGCACCTCATATCACATCTTGTATCCAAGCTAGAGGCGGTACAACAGGGTACTAGAGCCTCCATGCTCACCCGTATCACATCTTGTATCCAAGCTAGAGACGGTACAACAGGGCACTAGAGCCTCCATGCCCGCCCGTATCACATCTTGTATCCAAGCTTGAGGCGGTACAACAGGGTACTAGAGCCTCCATGCTCACCCGTATCACATCTTGTATCCAAGCTAGAGACGGTACAACAGGGTACTAGAGCCTCCATGCCCACCTGTATCACATCTTGTATCCAAGCTAGAGGCGGTACAACAGGGTACTAGAGCCTCCATACCTGCCCGTATCACATCTTGTATCCAACCTAGAGACGGTACAACAGGGTACTAGAGCCTCCATGCCCCTGTATCACATCTTGTATCCAAGCTAGAGGTGGTACAACAGGGTACTAGAGCCTCCATGCCCACCTGTATCACATCTTGTATCCAAGCTAGAGGCGGTACAACAGGGTACTAGAGCCTCCATGCCCACCTGTATCACATCTTGTATCCAAGCTAGAGGTGGTACAACAGGGTACTAGAGCCTCCATGCCCACCTGTATCACATCTTGTATCCAAGCTAGAGGCGGTACAACAGGGTACTAGAGCCTCTATGCACCTCATATCACATCTTGTATCCAAGCTAGAGGCGGTACAACAGGGTACTAGAGCCTCCATGCTCACCCGTATCACATCTTGTATCCAAGCTAGAGACGGTACAACAGGGCACTAGAGCCTCCATGCCCGCCCGTATCACATCTTGTATCCAAGCTTGAGGCGGTACAACAGGGTACTAGAGCCTCCATGCTCACCCGTATCACATCTTGTATCCAAGCTAGAGACGGTACAACAGGGTACTAGAGCCTCCATGCCCACCTGTATCACATCTTGTATCCAAGCTAGAGGCGGTACAACAGGGTACTAGAGCCTCCATACCTGCCCGTATCACATCTTGTATCCAACCTAGAGACGGTACAACAGGGTACTAGAGCCTCCATGCCCCTGTATCACATCTTGTATCCAAGCTAGAGGTGGTACAACAGGGTACTAGAGCCTCCATGCCCACCTGTATCACATCTTGTATCCAAGCTAGAGGCGGTACAACAGGGTACTAGAGCCTCCATGCCCACCTGTATCACATCTTGTATCCAAGCTAGAGGTGGTACAACAGGGTACTAGAGCCTCCATGCCCACCTGTATCACATCTTGTATCCAAGCTAGAGGCGGTACAACAGGGTACTAGAGCCTCCATGCCCACCTGTATCACATCTTGTATCAAAGCTAGAGGCGGTACAACAGGGTACTAGAGCCTCCATGCCCACCTGTATCACATCTTGTATCCAAGCTAGAGGTGGTACAACAGGGTACTAGAGCCTCCATGCCCGACTGTATCACATCTTGTATCCAAGCTAGAGGCGGTACAACAGGGTACTAGAGCCTCCATGCCCCCCGTATCACATCTTGTATCCAAGCTAGAGGTGGTACAACAGGGTACTAGAGCCTCCATGCCCGACTGTATCACATCTTGTATCCAAGCTAGAGGTGGTACAACAGGGGATTAGAGCCTCCCTACAAGGAGTCGGTTCTCCTTTTGCTCTGATGTAATCACTTACTTATTACAACGTTACAATCACACAGAGAAAGTTTATATTTACTAAAACAGACGCCCGCAGTGACGATGTTCCTCCTCTTATTCAGATGAGCGTATGGTAAATACGTTCGCTAGTATGAAACTTATTTTCGCATGACCGAGGTTGAGAGATGCAAGAAGCCGGCTGATACGTCTGTGATAGCAGATTGATCGTTGTTTTTTTCGATTGAAATATCCGTTCACCGTTTGCGTGTGACACCTTCCTGTGGAATAGATTGGCAATTAAATGCCTAATTAGAGCCGACTCTCTTCTTTCACCTGCGTTGTACGCAGGATACCTCCCTCCACCTCCCTTTTTTGAGCTGCCATAGAAGTTTATGGCACCTTTCTGCACGACGGACGAAGATAGAGCAAGACTGATCTTTTCGTGGACAAAGATTTTGCTTGGTAAAAACCCTTCGTCTGAACGAATCTATTGCATATAGTAGGCATTGCTGTCGTTTTTTATACGGGTGAGATTTTCACATTCATTGGAATCACAAGGCTTTAATCACACAAGCGTTTCACGGCCGGCCTATATACACTACCATCTGATGCATTGGATCAGACGGGCGATTTTCCGCCACGTAAAAGCTTTTCCACCAGCCAGGAAACATAGTTCAGGAACTATCTTTCCCGGACGGAATATGGCCACTGCCATAGACTCCTATGGGAGCCTATGACAGCTGCCGGAGAAGGGAGGTGGGAGGGAGTTTAGCAGCGTGTCTGCTAAACTCCCACCCTCTTTCTCTCTGCCCCTTGCTGGCTGTTTGTAATTTAACGGGGCTGGAGCTAGTTGCTAAGCTCCTGTCCCCTCCCCTCCCATTGCTGGCAGTTGACAAGGGGCGGAGAGGGGAAGGGAGCTTAGCACACTAGTTTGTACCCCATCCCACTCCCTTCCCTTGCCGAGAACCAGCGAGGGGGTGGAAAGGAGAAGGCAGTTTAGCAGAGCTAAACTGTCTTCCCCCAACCGTCGGCAATCTGTTCTCGGTGTATATATGGGCCAGGTTGTCTGAACGGGCGCACAGTCGGCAGATTTGTGCGCCCGTTCACACATTTTTTTTATGGCACCGGCGGGCGCACTTAAAAATGCCTACACTCGTGAATAAGTCCTAAGACAATGTTTCCCAACTCCAGTCCTCGTAGACCCCCAACAGGTCATGTTTTCAGGATTTCCTCAGTATTGCACAGGTGATGTCATTATTGTCGGGGCCTCAGACATTGCCACAGGGGTTCTTACTATAGGATATCCTGAAAACATGACCTGTTGGGGTCCCTGAGGACCGGAGTTGGGAAACACTGGCCTTAGGGCTTGTCATACTACCGCCATTTAATTCCACTGTTCAGCTCAGTCCTGGATGGCGACAGCGGTAAATCTGGAAGTGCAAATATGTCACATGCGAGACTCGAAGGCGCCACCCAGAACCCCGTTAACTATTATGGCGCCCAGATTCTGTGGTGCCTTTCAGCATTTTCCAAGAGAAAGTAGAACTACATGCAGCGCCATTTCATTCTGGACTTTACCAGATACTTGCGCCAGAAGCTACAAACGGAACCTCCGACACAGACAAGGATGAGCTGAAACGTATCAGTAGGATTCTCCTTGCCATTGGTATTAGGTGTGTTAACCCCTTAGTGACCAAGCCTGTTTGCGCCTTAATGATCAGGCCAAATTTGGCAAATCTGACATGTCACTTTAACATGGAAAAACACCAGAAAGGTTTTGCATATCCAAGCGATTCTGACATTGTTTTTTCGCCACATGTTGTACTTCATTTAGGCGGAAAAAATAGACCGATAGAATTTGTGTTTATTAAAAGCGCCAAAATTGGGAAAATTTTGAAAAAATCGTAATTTTTTCACATTTCCAACTGCAATATCTTAAATATGTGCAAACATAATATAGAAATTTTTGCTAAGATATATATTTCCACCCGTTTACTTTATTTTGGGCGCACATTGGAAAAACTTTCGTTTTTTTTTAATCATTTAGGAGACGTACAAATTTAACATTACTTTTTAGCATTTTGAGGAACACTTTGTTTTCCTACACCAAGCCAAGATTGGAAAGGCTCATGAGTGTCAGAATAATAGATCCCCCCACAAATGACCCCATTTTAAAAACTACACCCCTTAATGTATTCACTGAGGGGTGTCATGAGTATTTTGACCCCACAGTTTTCTTTCAGGAATTAATTCAATTTAGAGGAGAAAAAGTAAAATTTCATATTTTTGCAAATCTGTCATTTTAAAGACATATTTTTTTCCTATAGTTTACATGAAAATGAGGATTTACAGCCCAAATTGGATACCCCTGTTTCTCCCGTGTTCAGAAATATACCCATTGTGGCCCTAATGTTATATCGGAGTCCACAAAGGGGCCCAAAATGAAAGGAGTAGTCAGTGTCTTTCAAAACAGAAATTTGGCTTGAAGTCCTTTTAGGTCCCATAGCACACATGTAGAGTTCTTGAGCGCCCAAAACCATAGCAAACCCCCACAAATGACCCCATTTTAAAAACCAGACCCCTTAAGGAATTTATCTAGGGGTGTACTGCATATTTTGACCCAACAGTTTTTGAATGAATTCAAGCCAAGCAAAAGGGAAAAAATTGTGATTTTCGTTTTTTTGGCAATTCTGTCATTTTAAAAACAGCTTTTTTTGTACAGCACACATATGAATGAAGACTTGCACCCAAAAATGGATACCCCTGTTTGTCCCGTGTTCAGAGACATACCCATTGTGGCCCTAATCTTATGTCTGGATGCACAACAGGGCCCAAAATGAAAGGAGTAGTCAGTGGCTTTCAGAACATAGATTTTGCTTGAAGTCCTTTTAGGCCCCATTGCCCACTTGTAGAGTTCTTGAGCGCCCAAAACCATAGAAAACCCCCACAAATGACCCCATTTTGAAAACTAGACCTCTTAAGAAATTTATCTAGGGGTGTACTGCATATTTTGACCGCACAGTTTTTTAATAAATTCAAGCAAAGCAAAAGGAAAAATTAGGATTTTCGTTTTTTGGCAATTCTGTCATTTTAAAAACAGCTTTTTTTGTACAGCACACATATGAATGAAGACGTTCACCTCAGAATTAATACCCCTGTTTGTCCCGTGTTCAGAAACATACCCATTGTGGCCCTAATAGACTTACAGGACACATGGCTAGGGCTACAATGAAAGGAATACCCGTTGGATTTCAGGGTACAACTGAATAAATTCCATGCCCCATTGCCCACTTATAGAGCCATTGAGCGGCCAAAACGAAAAAGAACCCCCACAAATGACCCCATTTTGAAAACTAGACCCCTTAACGAATTCATCTAGGGGTGTACTGCGTATTTTGACCCCACAGTATTTGAATGAATCTAAGCAAAGCAGAAGGAAAAAATTACGATTTTCAATTTTTTTGGCAATTTTTTAAATTTAAAAAGTTTTTTTGTACAGGGTACATAGGAATGAAGACATTCACCCCCACATGGATCCCCCTGTTTGTCCCGTGTTCAAAAACATACCCATTGTGGCCCTAATTTACTTACAGGACCCATGGCAAGGCCTATAAAGGAGGGAACACCCGTTGGATTTCAGGGCACAACTGAATAAATCCCAGGCCCCATTGCTTATTTGTACGGAATAAAAATTGACTCCCTAAAAATATCACCCCACCCCTCTGCACCCTTTTCGGCGTTCGCAAATCTTAGATAAAAGTAATCATGTGAACTGTGTGGTATTTCCGAAGACAGGGGTAATTACGGAGGCTGGTTGGAATGGGGCAATAAAACCGTGTATCCCCCCTCCTCTTATGCTTTTTGGGGGTCATTTCTTGACCTCAGTGGCAGGGACGGGGTGTAAAAAGTGGCGCTCTGTGAGTCTCCGTAAGCTTGCTGAGGTGCGGCGGTCTCACACAGAAGACACTCAACAAGCTGCTCCTGGAACTGCATGAAGGCGAGCGTTCCCGGGGCTTCTTGTAAAATACGTATTACAGGTAGCGGTCTGAATAATGCCGGGCTCACCCGGCCGTAGGCGGAATCTGCTTGCGGAGGCCCGCAGCGAATCCCATCTGTAAGCCCGGCTGTGACCCTGCGTACAGCCGCGTAATGTACTGCGCATAACTGCCTACTCACACAGGCGGTCATTCGCAGTACAAATTTTTTTTTGTTTGTATTTCCTGCACCGTCGCTTAGCGATGACGCGGGTACCCGCAGCCGTATACAATGTAGTTGCGTATGGGCTGCGGGTATATCCGCGACCATGGAGAACAATGGGCTCTATGCTGCGGATAGCCGCAGTAAAATAGAACCTGCTGCTGAGTGGATTACGCAGTTCCGACCCACTAATGTGAGCGGAATTGTGTAATCCAATGCGATTGATCTGCGTATTACCGCGGATCAGATGCATGCGTAATCCGTAATTCCTATCCGGTCATGTGAGACCGACCTATGTTAGATCGCTACCTTTTTATCACGTGACCGGGGACCGCTCAACGAGGCCACCCGCCACCGCTCCAGGCTCTCAGCGACCGTTGGTTGCCGAGAGCAAGGAGATTTTAAGTTTCCTGGGCTCCCCGCCTCCTGCGCATGTGTCCAGTATTTTGCCGGCGGTCGCATGTGCAGAATCCGGGTAAGTTCACGGATGAGGATCGCGTCGGGGTGCAAATACGGAGGCCTCCGGTAAAAAGTTTCATCTCCTCTCACCGATCAGGGGAGATGAAACTAACTTTTTAAAAAAACTTTTACGTGATCGCCATTATCCATTGGATAACGGCGAACACGTGATCAGGAAGCGTGCACCGCGGCCCCCCGTGAAATTTCTAGGCTCTTGGCTAAATTTTGTAGCCAAGAGCAGTGAGATTTTAAGTTATCCTAGCAATCCACGGCTTTTGCGCATGCGTCTACCGCTTTGGCGACGGCCGTGTGCGCAGAAGCTGTGGTAAGGTCCGCGGATAAATCCGGGGGCCTTAGGTACGTAATTTCATCCTCCCTCACGGATATGATCCGTGAGGGGAGATGAAATGTAAGCATTTTAACACTTTTTTAAAATTACTTTTTTACACTTTTTTTAACTTTAAATGATCACTGCTATCCATTGGATAACAGTGATCATCTCTACAGTGACATCTCTCTGCTCCTGGCTACACATAGCAGCCAGGAGCAGAGGGATTTTAAATTTCCCGGGGCTCGAGCCCCTCTGTGCATGCGCCCGATGTCAATCATCGGGCGTGCATACGCAGAAGGGGACTCCGGTCCCGGAAGACCTGGATACCGCTGAGGACCAGGGGTGAGTATTTTCACCTCCCCTCATGGATCGGATCCATGAGGGGAGGTGAAATTAACTTTATTTTTACTTTTTTAAAAACTTTTTCGCGATCGCCGCTATCCAGTAGATAGCGGCAGTCGCGGGTTCGGGGACATCTCCTGGTTCCCGGCTACCTCCTGAAGGTAGCCGGGAACCAGGAGATTTTAAACTCCCCGGGGTTCCCATTCTTCTGCGCATACGCGTGACGTCATTCGTCTGGCGCACATGCGCAGAAGAGCCGCGCCGGGTCCCGGAGGCATATTTGGTATTTCAGCTGCAATTAAGCAGCGCTGCTGATTAGAGCCACCTGACTGGCTCTTCGGCACCACGTGATTACACAGCGTGCACGCGGATTGCCTTCAGCAGCCGTGCACTACACACTACAGTTAAGCAGACGTGCACTACACACTACACTTAAGCAGCACAGGGTTAAGGGTTAGGGTTAGGTTTAGAGATAGGTTTAGGGTTAGGTTTAGTGTTAGGTTTAGGGTTAGGTTTAGGTAACCTTAAACTTAACCCCGTGCTGCTTAAGTGTAGTGTGTAGTGCACGTCTGCTTAACTGTAGTGTGTAGTGCACGGCTGCTGAAGGCAATCCGCGTGCACGCTGTGTAGTCACGTGGTGCCGAAGAGCCAATCAGGTGGCTCTAATCAGCAGCGCTGCTTAAGTGCGGCTGAAATACCAAATATGCGTCCCGGAGGACCCTTTTACCTGCGGCAGACAGCGGGGAAGCCGGGTGAGTAATTTCAGCTGCCCTGATGGATCAGATCCATCAGGGCAGCTGAATCTTTAACTTTTTAAACTTTTTTTTTCACTTTATTGCGATCAGCGCTATCCATTGGATAGCGCCGATCGCAATGCCGGGGCGGGGGGGGTCCCCGCAGCCCAGGATGACAGCTCCATGCTGTCGGCTACCTGCGGGCACCGACAGCATGGAGCTGTCACGTCCAGAGCCTGAGGGGCTTTATTCTTTGCAGGACACGTGTTTTTACGTCCTCAGAGAATAAAGCCCACTTGGGCAGGACGTAAAAACACTATGGGCTGGTCGTTAAGGGGTTAATAGGGAGCTGTTCAGAATCACGTAAATCATGGGGGCTTGTATGCCACTGTGGCGCAGGTTTCTGAGTGCAGCACCTCCTCTCCATATGTTTATGTCTCTGGCATCCACGCCATCTTCCGTGTCCGGCAAGTGTTTACGGCACTTACCTGTATTGCCTATGACGCAGGCGGCCATGCACAGTACAGGTATATTTTTGGTATTTCCCGCGCTGTCACTTAGCGATAATGAGGGTACACACAGCTCATACTAAATGTCCATTGCGTTTTGGCTGCGGGTCACACACCTCTATTAACATCAATGGAGGCCGTCTGCACCGATTCTGCGGTAAAACAGAGCATGCTGCAATTTTGCCTCCGTTCGCGAATATTCAATTCATATTCGCAAGTGTGAAGGAAAATTCGTAAATGCATGCCTTTCAATGCCTGTGTTTTCCGCGGATCATCAGCATGGACCCCATCGGGAAATCCGCAATTCAAATCCGGTCATGTGAGAGCGGCCTTAAACGTTTAACAATGGTAAAATGTACATTCTGGTAAGACACAGGAACAGAAGCCACGACCTCCGCAAACACCTCGGTGTAACATCCCGCTGACAGGAGAGACATGACACAAGAGCTGACAATCACTGACACTGCAGATCCCCAGCGAGCTCCAGGCTGTATCTGTAGACTGTACACGGTAGAGGGGACAGAGGTGTAATAGTCTGCAGCATATACCATGTGCCGGTCTAGCTAGTAATTACTGTATTCTTACACTCGGAGTCTTTAATTTCTTTCTTTATGTTCTATAACATAATTCAGAGGCAGAATTAGACCAGAAGCAGCGACAATTGAATTAAATACAAATGTCCAAGCGCCCCCTGGTGGACAATTCCTAGGACTTCATTGAGTTCTTATGCACTAATTGTAAAAATGTACAGATACTAAGCTACTAGCCCACCATGTGTGATCCTGTCTGCGGAGTCGGGAAGGGTATCGTTTTTCCTTAAGGAGAGAGCCTAGAAGGTGAGTGAGGAGCCTTATAAGGCCATTCATGCTCCTCTGGGAAATATGCAAATAAGGGAGATGGAACAATCCCTCTGCAGCGCCACCTATTGGAAGGCAGCATTCCTGCAAGTCAATGTTAGACTCTTTATACAAACCTTGTAACACTGACTGGCTTTTGATTTTCAATTCCCAATCAGTGTTATAAGGCGTATATAAAAAGTCCAACATTGACTTGCAGGAATGCTGCCTTCCAATAAGTGGCGCTGCAGAGGTATTATTTGCCTGAGGTACGGGCTGGCTTTCTAGTCTTTGGCGGCTGGGTGGTATAATGGAATGGCAGTGCAGAATGCAAATTGGTTATTGAGGTTGAAATAGGAGATGTCTTAGGCCCAATGTGTACGGGCAGATTTGATTGGCCCATAGGGAAGCAATGGGCGTCCGAACTTCATTTAACACCTGCGGATTTGTTTTTATTTGATTTGCGGATGCCACATGTGGATAATAAATCGCAGCATGCTCCATTTTACCGCGGATGTGGCTCCGTTCGTCTCTATGGGAGCTTACGATCTGCAGTGCATCTGCAAATACATTTGGAGTTAAAATTAATTAGGGAGGTGGGGAAAGGCTTGACGAAGACTCTAGAACCAGAAACGTTGCTGCCTTTCTTATGTCTGCAGAAGAATAAAGTATATACCAGTTGGGAAGATTTTGCCCCTTTGATGCTGCCAGTCATCCTTCTTTCCAAGTGTTGATCTACCGGGATCAGGGTCGGCTCCTATACTGGTGTGCATCATACCGCTCCGCCACCTTGTGGACTCCTAGTGAGTGCGGCTGACACTGCGGTAATACTGTCTGCTGAGCTGTGTATCTAAGCCTTCCATGTAATACTGTCTGCTGAGCTGTGTATCTAAGCCTTCCATGTGTTACTGTCTGCTGAGCATCTGTACCTAACCCATCATTTGTGGTACTGTCTCCTGAGATGTGTATCTAAGCCTCTGTAATTAAGCCTATCATGTGTGATACCGTGTGCTGAGTCGGCATATCATGCGATACTGACTGTTGAGCTGGTGTATCTAATCACTTATGATACCGTCTGCGGAGATGTGTATCTAAGCTTGTGTAACTACAGAGCCGCTGTACCTGACCTGCCGTGTGTGTATCTAAGCCTGTCATGTGTGATACTACCTCCAGTACTACTGCGGTGTTCAGCAGGTCCGTGCAGTGACTGCGGACGGTTCGAGGTATGTAACGACCTTGAGGTGTGACCTTGTAGTATCTCCAGGGTGATGGGGTGTGACGTGACACAATAGTAATTGTAATGACCCCCTCCTTCCTCCGCGTCACCAACGCAGAGCGATCAATGCCTTACTACTGTGTGGAGTGTGAGAAGGATGCAATTCTCCGTCACCATGGTTTCCCAGCTCGTCACGGTTCCCATGGAAACATCTACGTGCGTACATCCCCAGCATCATATGGGAAGCTCGTAAACCGACTCCATTGCTGGGCTACCCGTCCATTTAACCTTGTGCGTACAACATGACCGAGGAGGAGAAGACGCCGCGGCGCATGTGGCGTACGTGTGAAGGCGCGGCGAACACTGCGCCCCATAAATCACTTTCAGTCAATGCCTCATTTCACGGTAGATCAGATGTGCTGCAATTACACAAGCGCCGAGGGGGGAGATTCAGGGACAAATGTCACCGCCATTAGGGAATCCCTCTGCCACCAAGGGGGTACTTGTCTGTACAAAGCTGCATGTCACCTCCACATGATGCCAGGACACAAGTACCCAGCAGAACATTGCCCATCATCCTGCCCCCGCTGGCTTCTCTTCTTCCCATAGTTCATCCGGCCGTCCACATGATGTACGACATGATTCATTAGACCAGGCCGCCATCTTCCATTGCTTAATGCTCCAGTTCTGATGCCCACTGTGGGCTTGGTCAGCGTGGGCACTACCCCGTGTAGTCTGATACCTTTCTATCATCAGCAGCAGGATAGTTAGCAGTAGTATGTGTGTTACGGTCGCTCTTCTGTGGGATCGGACCAGTCAGGCTGGTCTCTACTCCCCATGTGCATCAATGAGCCTTTGATCCTGCTCACCGGCTGTCCTTCTTTGGATGACTTTTGGTAGGTACTAACCACTACATACCATCAACAACCCACAAGACCGGCCGCTCTCACCTGCCATCTACACATCACCGTTTGATTCCTTGTCACGATCAGGCAGATTCTTAGGGTCCGTTTACATGGAACATTTGCAGCATTTCTGTTGCACATTTTTTTGCAGATTAAGGCCGCCTGCACACGGGCGGAAATCCCGCCGCGGGATTTCCGCCACTGAAAGTTTGCATAGGAGTGCATTACAATACGCACTCCTATGCAGACGGCCGCGGTTTGGCCGCGCGAAATCTCGCGCGGCAAACAAACCACGGCATGTCCTCTTTTTGTGCGGGGCACGCACTGTGCGGCAGCCGGCACATGAAAGAGCCGGGGCCGCCAGGCGCGGGTGAGTACGCGCTCGTCCCTGCAGGCTCTCGGGTCGGGTCCCGCGGCGAGAATTCTCACTGCCGGATCCGACCCGCTCGTCTGCAGGCGGCCTATCTGTATATTTTCCACATATTCCATGCAGAAATCCGCAGCAGAAATTTGCTCTCTGGATTTGCAGCTACTGTTGCTGATGTGCTGGGAAAAATTGGCAAGTTTTTTGCACCAAAACTGTTGCCAAAACGCTGCGGATTTAAATTCCGCATTGCAGGTCAATTTCCGCACTGATTTAGTGCAAGCTTTTTCCGCAGTATGTTGATGTATTTGAATACTGCATTGCTGCTTCTGTCAATGTGCGGAAAATCCACAGCAAATTTGTGAACATGTCTGTACATTTGTCCATTTTTCAGGCTTACAGCAATCCACTTCTGACTGATCGCTTCCTGCATAATTCTTCCCCACACCTGATAGTGTATTTCACTTCACCTTTTGCTTTATAGAGGAGCCTTTTGTGTCAGTAATTAGATTTCTGGTAAACAACAGTTTCTCCACTACCTCTTCATTCGATTAAGGAAACGAATGAAAGCTACTGTGTTTCCCCGAAAATATGACACTCTTATGTTAATGTAATCCCCAAAAGAGGCACAGTGTCTTATTTTTGGGGAGTGTCTTATACTCACCTGGCCTATGGCATCTGGTGCTGTTCTCCGGCGCTGCAGCAGGCTTCCATGTCCTCAGCGTTGACATACCCCGCCTCCAGCAAGCGAGTGCTGAGATTGGATCATGAGCATCGCTGGCTTAGCCAATCAGAGCCGTCGCTCGATGAACCAATCACAGCCATTCATTGATGTAATTCACTGAATGACTGTGAATGATCGAGCGCCAGCTCTGATTGGCTAAGCCAGCGGCGCTCATGATCCGATCACAGCACTCGCTTGCTGGAGGCAGGGTATTCAAAACCCTGTCACCAGAAAAAGAGTGATATGTCAACGTTGAGGCTGCCACAGCGCCGGAGGCAAGCACGAGGGACTCAGACGCTGCCGGCTAGGTGAGCATTGATGGGTTTTTTTCTTGTGGTTTAGCTAGGGCTTATTTTTGGAGACAAGCTTATATTTCAAGCCTCCCCCAAAAATCGGGGTGTAGGGCTTATTTTCGAGTGAAACACGGTATCAGCAGCTTCATTGTCTCTAACCGTTGACTCGTCAGTTTGCATTACAAATTCTGTGTTCTTTAACACGTCTAAAAGCGTTTCTTCCACATCAGCAGCCATCTTGTCAATTCTTCTTGAAACTGTGTCATTACTCAAAGGAATCGATTTCACCATGGCACGCGTGTCAGGCTCCAGCATAGTACTGACAATCTCTTAAACTGCGGGTAACACGTGTTTCCCCAATAGTATATGATTTGCCACATTGTGCTATTAATACAGACACTTTATAGGAAGCAAGGAGCCCATTGTCAGCATTGAGAGCAGATTTTTTAAATAGCTTGCCTATAGTGCTGCGGTTCTCAAACTTTGACTGTAAACCTTGGAAAGATGAAATAGGCTTACCCACTTTGTCTGAATGCATTTTTGCAAGGTGATCACTCATTCTCGAAGGCTTCATAGCTTCATTCCAAAATGCCTTTTCACAAACGAGGCACAAGGGAAGCTGTCCGTTTGTAGAAGGGATGAATCCGTATTTCAAGTATTCATTTGAATATTGACGGCATTTTTATACAGTATGCTTCATGAATGCACTGCTTATGTCGCTCTATCATATAATGATGTATGACTTTTATAACTCCATGACTCCGCTACAGATCAATCACACTTCATAACCCTGGATAACCTACAGCACAACCTAACCCGCTGTATTCCATAATGCCGCTGATTGGCTGGAGCTTTCAGTTGTGTGGGTCTCTGGGAGTTGTAGTTTATATCAGTGTTCTGAAGACACTTGGCGTCACTAAGACTACAACTCACAGAGAACCATCAAGTGAAAGTTTGAAGCGGTTCTAGCCAATCAGCGGCATTATGGAATACAGCGGGTTAGGTTGTGCTGTAGGTTATCCAGGGTTATGAAGTGTGATTGATCTGTAGCAGAGTCATGGAGTTATTATAGTGATACATTATATGATAAAGGCTCGCAGGCTGCACACAACTCCCATTACATGTATGTGATTCATATGGAAATAATTGCCTCGGTTTCAGATTTCACTGATTGTTTTCAGACGGATTATCGATGAAAACCGAGATATCACTACTAATTTTTAGAAAAATGTAGTTACTAAACGAAAAAAACAACAACAACAGAAATGCAGAACGCCCCACCCCACCCCCCACCTACCACCCTCTTTATGTTCCAACAGCCCCTTGAGAAATAAAACCATCCCCAAGGGGCAATAAAGCCCACGTTGAGTACCACTGCTCTATACCACAAATGGCAGCAACAGTCATACAGGATATCACAGAGGAGCTGGGGGTCCGTTGTATAATCACAACACAGAGACTGCGGAGGTAGATCCTCTGGGCAGCTCTGACTCATTTATATCCTCATACACTCACCTGCACTCTCCTCCACTGACCCTCTCACACATCTCACCCACCTGCAGTCTCCTTTACTGAACCCCTCATACATTTCACCCACCCGTACTCTCCTCTACTGACCCTTTTATACTTGCCACCCACCCGCTCTCTCCTCTACTGACCTTTCATACATGCCACCCATCTGCACTCTTCTCTACTGACCCTCTCACACATCTCACCCATCCACACTCTCCTCTACTGACTTTTTTACGCACCAAACCCACCTGCACTCTCCTCTACTGACCCTCTCATACATTTCACCCACCTGCACAGTCCTCTACTGACCCTCTCATACCTCTCTCCTCTCATCAGAGTGAATGACTCTCTCATACATTTCACCAATCTGCACTTTCCCTAACTGACCCTCTTATACACCACACCCTTTCACACCTCACATCCACTCACACTCTCCTCTACTGGGCCTCCCACACACCACACCCACTCACTCACACTCCCGTATACTGACACTAATACATCTCACCCACCCGAACTCCACTGACCCTTTCATACATCTCACCCACCTGCACTCTCCTCTACTGACCATCTTATGTAACACACCCACCCACACTCCCCTGTACTGACCCACTTATACACCTCACCCACTCGCACTCTCCTCTACTGACCCTTCCATACATCTCACCCACCCGTGCTCTCCTTTACTGATCCTCTCATACATCTCACCCACCCGTACTTTCCCCTACTGACCCTCTCATACATCTCACCCACCTGTACTTTCCCCTACTGACCCTCTCATACATCTCATCCACCTGCACTCTCCTCTACTGATCCTCTCATACATCTCACCCACCTTTACTCTCCTCTACTGATCCTCTCATACATCTCACCTGTTAGGTTGTACTGCTGGGACCAGTAGTACTAGGGTTTCTAGCAGTACAAGCCCACAGGTGTGGCATAATTGTGCTGGCTGGGTGTGGTGATCTCCTGCTAGCCAATTCCCTGGGTCTTTGCTCACATATAAACCCAGCTCCTGTCAGTGTCTGTTTGGTGTCCAGAGTGACCAGTCATGTATCCTTGTCCATTGCAGCTTGCTGTGAGTTTTTACGTTTATTTTCTGTCAGTTTTGTGTCAGTTTGTTCTGCTGAGTTTGTTTGCTATTTCTGCGCTAAGGCGGCCCTTAGGGTCCTCTAGTAGATGTGTCTTGCTAGTGTATGGACTGCAAGACATGAGGAGCCTTTTCGTGGCTTTGCAGCCCAAGTCGGACTCAGACTGGACATGGTGACGGAAAAACACCAACTGGACAGAGAACTGCATACTGCAGACTGGACTGGCAGACAGACATAAACATAGGGACTGACAAACCACTGACTCTTTTGGACCAGCAGACTAATAAGCTTGAAATTAAAATTTAACTTTTATTTATTCACTTAAAAAGTATGAAATAGACAAACAAACATACACATATATGTAGTGGATTCTGTCTCACTTTGAGATCTCAATTCCTCAATCGAAGATTTCGGACAACTAATGTGTCCAATTACTAGCAAGCTAATAGAGTGCATATATTTTATGCGTGCCCTCAGGTAGAGTGGCAATTCTGAATTCAGAATTGGACCTTGACTGCCTCTGTGAAACTAGGGACTGACAAATGACCAAAAACACTCACCTTGCATACTTTTACTCATAAGCAGATGATATAGCTATAAAAGGACGAGGAATTGATTCATACATTGACCAATGAACTTAAGCTGCAAGGCCACGAAAAGGCTCCTCTTGTCTTGCAGTCCCTACACTAGCAAGACACATCTACTAGAGGACCCTAAGGGCCACCCTAGCGCAGAAATAGCAAACAAACTGACACAAAACTGGCAAAAAGTAAACATATAAACTCACAGCAAGCTGCAATGGACAAGGATACATGACTGGTCACTCTGGACACCAAACAGACACTGACAGGAGCTGGGTTTATATGTGAGCAAAGACCCGGGGGATTGGCTAGCAGGAGATCACTACACCCAGCCAACTCAATCATTCACCACCTGTGGGGCTGTGCTGCTAGAAACCCTAGTACTACAAGTCCCAGCAGCACAACCTAACATCACCCACCTATACTCTCCTCTACTGACCCTCTCATACATTTCACCAACCCCCACTCTCCTCTACTGATCCTCTCATACATCTCACCCACCTGCACTCTCCTCTACTGACCCTTTCACATATCTCATCCACCTGCACTCTCCTCTACTGACCCTCTCACATATCTCATCCACCTGCACTCTCCTCTACTGACCCTCTCACATATCTCATCCACCTGCACTCTCCTCTGCTGACCGTCTCACAGATCTCACCCACCTATACTCTCCTCTACTCACCCTTCCACACATCTCACCTGCCTGCACTCTCCTCTACTGACTCTCTCACACATCTCACCCGCCTGCACTCTCCTCTCCTGACCCTCTCACACATCTCACCCGCCTGCACTCTCCTCTACTGACTCTCTCATACATCTCATCCACCTGCACTCTCCTCTACTGACCCTCTCACACATCTCACCCTCCTGCACTCTCCTCTACTGACTCTCTCATACATCTCACCCTCCTGCACTCTCCTCTACTGACTCTCTCACACATCTCACCCACCTGCACTCTCCTCTCCTGACTCTCTCACACATCTCACCCACCTGCACTCTCCTCTACTGACCCTCTTTGTACAGTTTACCCACCCGCACTCATATCCTCAGTCGCCCGATTCTATTCAGAGTGAAAACAATACAGACCCAACCACTGGAGACAGGACATGAAAGGACAAAGGCATTAAGGTACCTTAAGGGCTCGCACTCACTTGCAATAGCGTTTTTGCGAGAAAAAAATTGCAGCGATATCGCAAGTGCGAACTTGCGTTTTTTGTGCGATTGCGATGTGTTTATGTTCTCTGAAAACTCGCATCACATGGTAGGAGTATTTAATGCCTCTCTTGCGTTTTTTTATGGTCTTGCTTTTGTCCAAACTTCCACACAGTAAACATAGCACCATCGCATCGCTTTCTCGCACACGTTATGCGTTTTGTGATGCGATATTACAGCACTCCATTGACTTACATGGGCGAGAAGAAAATAGCACATCACAAAGAAATAGGACCATTGCACGCGAGAAAAAAACGCAACCCCGCAGACGTGAAAACATCGCAAATGAGCGCAGTTCCATTAGACTCAATGCATTTCAATGTCATACAAAAAAACACAGCCTTGCAAACACGCTATCACAAGTGAGTGTGAACCCTAAAGAGGACCCGCCATGGGCTAAAGTCAGCAGGGCTGTATGCATAGCGCTGCAGCCATGGCTGATGCTATCCCCTGCATAGCGCTGCAGCCATGGCTGATGCTATCCCCTGCATAGCGCTGCAGCCATGGCTGATGCCATCCCCTGCATAGCGCTGCAGCCATGGCTGATGCTATCCCCTGCATAGCATAGCTGCAGCCATGGCTGATGCTATCCCCTGCATAGCATAGCTGCAGCCATGGCTGATGCTATCCCCTGCATAGCGCTGCAGCCATGGCTGATGCCATCCCCTGCATAGCGCTGCAGCCATGGCTGATGCTATCCCCTGCATAGCGCTGCAGCCGTGGCTGATGCCATCCCGTGCATAGCGCTGCAGCCATGGCTGATGCCATCCCCTGCATAGCGCTGCAGCCATGGCTGATGCTATCCCCTGCATAGCATAGCTGCAGCCATGGCTGATGCTATCCCCTGCATAGCATAGCTGCAGCCATGGCTGATGCTATCCCCTGCATAGCGCTGCAGCCATGGCTGATGCCATCCCCTGCATAGCGCTGCAGCCATGGATGATGCCATCCCCTGCATAGCGCTGCAGCCATGGCTGATGCTATCCCCTGCATAGTGCTGCAGCCATGGCTGATGCCATCCCCTGCATAGCGCTGCAGCCATGGATGATGCCATCCCCTGCATAGCGCTGCAGCCATGGCTGATGCTATCCCCTGCATAGTGCTGCAGCCATGGCTGATGCCATCCCCTGCATAGAGCTGCAGCCATGGCTGATGCTATCCCCTGCATAGAGCTGCAGCCATGGCTGATGCTATCCCCTGCATAGAGCTGCAGCTATGACTGATGCCATCCCCTGCATAGAGCTGCAGCCATGGCTGATGCTATCCCCTGCATAGAGCTGCAGCCATGGCTGATGCTATCCCCTGCATAGAGCTGCAGCTATGACTGATGCTATCCCCTGCATAGAGCTGCAGCCATGGCTGATGCTATCCCCTGCATAGCATAGCTGCAGCCATGGCTGATGCCATCCCCTGCATAGCGCTGCAGCCATGGCTGATGCTATCCCCTGCATAGCGCTGCAGCCATGGCTGATGCTATCCCCTGCATAGTGCTGCAGCCATGGCTGATGCCATCCCCTGCATAGCGCTGCAGCCATGGATGATGCCATCCCCTGCATAGCGCTGCAGCCATGGCTGATGCTATCCCCTGCATAGTGCTGCAGCCATGGCTGATGCCATCCCCTGCATAGCGCTGCAGCGATGGCTGATGCTATCCCCTGCATAGAGCTGCAGCCATGGCTGATGCCATCCCCTGCATAGAGCTGCAGCCATGGCTGATGCTATCCCCTGCATAGAGCTGCAGCCATGGCTGATGCTATCCCCTGCATAGAGCTGCAGCTATGACTGATGCTATCCCCTGCATAGAGCTGCAGCCATGGCTGATGCCATCCCCTGCATAGCGCTGCAGCCATGGCTGATACTATCCCCTGCATAGCGCTGCAGTCATGGCTGATGCTATCCCCTGATTCCGCCCAGACCTGCTTTTCTTAGGTTTGGCCCTCAGCACTATGAAACTTGATTAACAGTCCAACAACACCGCCCACTTGACAGATTCACATTACAAGTAGCAGCACCGAAGAAGACCACGTCTGGGCAAATAGAGGTAAACTTTAGATGATGACAGCTCCTCTTTAAAGGACAACTTCTACTATGAGAAGGAGCTCTTCTCTTTCACCTAAACCCTCTCAAGGTCCCTTATTTTCCTTAGTTCACCAAGGATGTTCCCCACATCCTCAGACACAGGAGAAATACTTTGCCAAATATTGTGCATTTCATGAGTGGTCCCTGCTGGTAAGCTAACTATGAGAAGGGTCAGTGCTTTCTATTCCATGTTCCATTTACCCATTCCAGATAGCTCAACTCTTAGAGTCTAGACCAGCCTATGGCGGTTTCACCCCTTTGTACAATTCTATATTGCAGGGGCACAGAATGGGAAGTCCTCCTTGCTTTACAGAACATTGCGCACTGCTCCTGGGGTCCCCTGTGCTCCCCTGTACTTGAAGCTCTTCTCACATGTAGTCTACCATGAAAGGACATTTCAGTGGGATCCTTGCCAAATTCATGAGTCTTAAGCTCCCCTACAGGCCATTGACAGGGTAATCTGTCTAATGGTTTCTGGAAGCAAAAAGCCAGGACAAGGTTCCTCCTTGACAGAGTCCTGATTTTCCCAGATGCCATCTGCCAGACAGCCTTACTGGAATCAAACAGTTCTTCATCAAATCAGTGCTTTCCCTCAGGGTCAACATCCACCTTTTCCAGTATGTATGATGGGACGGCTCGCGTCAGTTACTTTAGATGATTATTGACCGGATGTATCTCTGATGTATCCGACTCTACAGGATATATATTGTAGCTGATCTCTATCCTGTTATCTACTGCTTCTCCTCATGTTGTACCTGATGGATCAGTAGCAATGGATCTGGTGCTACCTAATATATACACGCTCATTTGAAAGACCCAATCCCTCCCATAGAAGTTGTCAGAATCGAATGACTCATTCTACGTCTGATTGTAATGTGGACCTCAGTAAGTGATTATAATATCAGAGCAAATGGAGAAAACCGACTCCTTGTAGGGAGGCTCTAGTACCCTGTTGTACCGCCTCTAGCTTGTATTCAAGATGTGATACGGACGGGCATGGAGGCTCTAGTACCCTGTTGTACCGCCTCTAGCTTGGATACAAGATGTGATACGGGTGGGCATGGAGGCTCTAGTACCCTGTTGTACCGCCTCTAGCTTGGATACAAGATGTGATACGGGCGGGCATGGAGGCTCTAGTACCCTGTTGTACCGCCTCTAGCTTGGATACAAGATGTGATATGTACTGGCATGGATGCTCTAGTACCCTGTTGTACCACCTCTAGCTTGGATACAAGATATGATACGGGCGGGCATGGAGGCTCTAGTACCCTGTTGTACCGCCTCTAGCTTGGATACAAGATGTGATATGTACTGGCATGGAGGCTCTAATACCCTGTTGTACCGCATCTAGCTTGGATACAAGATGTGATACGGGCGGGCATGGAGGCTCTAGTACCCTGTTGTACCACCTCTAGCTTGGATAAAAGATGTGATACGGGCGGGCATGGAGGCTCTAGTACCCTGTTGTACCGCGTCTAGCTTGGATACAAGATGTGATACGGGCGGGCATGGAGGCTCTAGTACCCTGTTGTACTGCCTCTAGCTTGCATACAAGTTGTGATACGGATGGTCATGGAGGCTCTAGTACCCTGTTGTACCACCTCTAGCTTGGATACAAGATGTGATACGGGCGGGCATGGAGGCTCTAGTACCCTGTTGTACCGCCTCTAGCTTGGATACAAGATGTGATATGTACTGGCATGGAGGCTCTAATACCCTGTTGTACCGCCTCTAGCTTGGATACAAGATGTGATACGGGCGGGCATGGAGGCTCTAGTACCCTGTTGTACCACCTCTAGCTTGGATAAAAGATGTGATACGGGCGGGCATGGAGGCTCTAGTACCCTGTTGTACCGCGTCTAGCTTGGATACAAGAGGTGAGAAAGGCAGGCATGGAGGCTGTAGTACCCTGTTGTACCGCGTCTAGCTTGGATACAAGAGGTGAGAAAGGCGGGCGTGGCGCCATACAGGTTCTGTATGGTATTCTGCAACATATCGCTCCACATTTGCTGTAATTGAGCCTCTAGATCGTACAGACTTGTAGGCTGTGGAAGTTGGCGTCCCAGAGGGTCCCATACATGTTCTATTGGTGATAAATCAGGCGACCGGGCAGCCAAGGAAGTGTGACAGTGTTGTGGGGGCTCCTGTGACCCCCTTGTGTGTGCGGCTAATATCTATACTTATCTAGCATTCAAGATGTCTTTAGATGCTCAGATACAGGCTCACAGGTGCTGCTGACACTATAGATGTATAGCGACACTCTACAGATGCAATGTGTGACACTATAGGTGCAATGTATGGCATTATAGCATAACATTATAGATAGATTATGTGACATATATGCATCATGTGGCTCTACAGGTACAGTATGTAACATAGATGCAAGGGGTGACTATAGGTACAGTGTGAAAATATAAATGCATCATGTGACATATAGATTATGTGACATATGCATTGTGCAGCTCTATAGGTACAGCATGTGACATTATAAATACAGCAAGCGACTCTATAGGCACAGTGTGACAGATATGTATCATGTGACAATCTAGATACAGTAGGTGACATAGATGTATTATATGACATTATAGATACAGCAAGTAACAGTCTGGATAGAGAAGGTGACATTCCAGATGCATGGTGTGACATTATATACAGATGCACCATGTAACAATATAGATACATTATGTGACATTATATACAGATGCACCATGTAACAATATAGATACATTATGTGACATTATATACAGATGCACCATGTAACAATCTAGATACATTATGTGACATTATATACAGATGCACCATGTAACAATATAGATACATTATGTGACATTCCAGATGCATGGTGTGACTCTATAGGTCCAGCGTGTGACATTGTGGATGTGTGTGGGAGTCAGTCACAGATACGCTGGGCACGTTCTGCCTCTTACCTTCCTCTCCTCAGGTCCATGGACCAGGCTGGTGCTCTCATTGGCAGCAGGCTTGGGGATGGGCTCCTTCTCCTCAGTTTCAGTCATCTTCAGGGGGCAGTAAGGAACGCACGAGATACCTGGATTCCCCCTTCCTGATCCTCCTTCCTCCCTCTAATGTCTTCCTAGCTCTCTAGGCTTCAGCCCCTTCTGGTCCTTCCCTGCCTCTCCTCCTCCTCCGTGTCTCCTGCTTGATGTTCCCAATTACATTCATCCTCCTCCTGTCTTACTCCACCCCTTCCTATAATATCCCTTGATATATCCACTCCCTAGAATATAGCTTCCCCATATATAATCCCTCCCTATATCTACTCCTTCCCATATTATTCCTATATATGCCCCCACCCCATAATGTCCCTGTATATCTGCTTCCTCCCTATAACCCCTTAAAGGGGTATTCCCATCTGGGATTTCATGGCCAAGATGGGGAAGCCTAGCTGTCTGTTCCCAACCACCTGTCGGAGACAGGCGAGCGCTGTAGGTCTTGGTGAAGTAGCATAGAGTTATGGCTGCCATATACAGTTGTTGTAGCTCCCATTCACTCCAGTGAGAGCTGCAGACGCCGCGCTGGGCTGGCCGGCCAGCACCTCTAGGAGAGGTTTACCATCTTGGCTATTAAAACCTGAAATGGGGATACTCGTTAATGCCCTGCATCGCAGACACATGCCGTAGCTGGAGGGTCGGTCATAGGAATAGCTATACATATACAGCACCGTGATGGAGATTACGTAGGGACAACAGCCAGGATGGGAGATACAGTGACTGATTCCAACCATTTAACCCCTTAGATTCTGCAGCATCTAAGGGCTTAGACAGAGGAACTGCCACTACAGTTATCATATACCTATATATGCACCACCATTTTCAATCATAAATTCAGTGGCATATGTATGGATGTAGATATACAGTATATTACAGGGAGGGCAGATATACAGAAATATTACAGGGAGGGCAGATATACAGAAATATTACAGGGAGGGGCAGATATACAGGGATATTATAGGGAGGGGCAGATATACAGAAATATTACAGGGAGGGGCAGATATACAGGAATATTATAGGGAGGGGCAGATATACAGTATATTACAGGGAGAGCAGATATACAGTATATTATAGGGAGAGCAGATATACAGTATATTATAGGGAGAGCAGATATACAGGGATATTATAGGGAGGGGCAGATATACAGTATATTACAGGGAGAGCAGATATACAGTATATTATAGGGAGAGCAGATATACAGTATATTATAGGGAGAGCAGATATACAGGGATATTATAAGAAAAGGGCATATACAAGGATAGAGCATATACAGGTATATCTTTTGCTCCCTGGTCGTCTGTCACTCCTAGATACCACAGCCTCAGTGCAGAACTTGGAGCCAATCACCCAAGGCAGATATCATTGTGATGGAGCCCAACGGGGCCGCAGGGTCTGGTGCAGTGGTTTATGTATTGTCATCTCACTAGCCAAGAGGCTGCTGAGCAGGGATGACACTCGTTTAGTGATGCCACGAGGTGCCAGGAATGTTCTAGACTCTCGGTACTTCCCTGGGAGCCCAACATCTCCTCGACTGTCTGCACTGATGCCAATATGTGGGTTCTTGTAAGCAGCAGGTAATTGTAATGTCAGTGTAACTTCCACTGGTGTCGGCTACAGTAATGCTTTATGCACTGCTATGGGGACACCGTGGATGTCACTGTTATGGGGGCACTACACCTGGCACTATTATGGGGACACTGTGGATGTCACTGTTATGTGGGCACTACACCTGGCACTATTATGGGGACATATTATGGGGACACTGTGGATGTCACTGTTATGGGGGCACTACAACTGGCACTATTATGAGGGCACTGTGGATGTCACTGTTATGGGGGCACTACAACTGGCACTATTATGGGGACACTGTGGATGTCACTGTAATGGGGGCACTACAACTGGCACTATTATGAGGGCACTGTGGATGTCACTGTTATAGGGGCACTACAACTGGCACTATTATGGGGACACTGTGGATGTCACTGTTATGTGGGCACTACACCTGGCACTATTATGAGGGCACTGTGGATGTCACTGTTATGTGGGCACTACACCTGGCACTATTATGAGGGCACTGTGGATGTCACTGTTATGTGGGCACTACACCTGGCACTATTATGGGGACACTGTGGATGTCACTGTTATGGGGGCACTACAACTGGCACTATTATGGGGACACTGTGGATGTCACTGTTATGGGGGCACTACACCTGGCACTATTATGGGGACACTGTGGATGTCACTGTTATGTGGGCACTACACCTGGCACTATTATGGGGACATATTATGGGGACACTGTGGATGTCACTGTTATGGGGGCACTACAACTGGCACTATTATGAGGGCACTGTGGATGTCACTGTTATGGGGGCACTACAACTGGCACTATTATGGGGACACTGTGGATGTCACTGTTATGGGGGCACTACACCTGGCACTATTATGGGGACACTGTGGATGTCACTGTTATGTGGGCACTACACCTGGCACTATTATGGGGACATATTATGGGGACACTGTGGATGTCACTGTTATGGGGGCACTACAACTGGCACTATTATGAGGGCACTGTGGATGTCACTGTTATGGGGGCACTACAACTGGCACTATTATGGGGACACTGTGGATGTCACTGTAATGGGGGCACTACAACTGGCACTATTATGAGGGCACTGTGGATGTCACTGTTATAGGGGCACTACAACTGGCACTATTATGGGGACATATTATGGGGACACTGTGGATGTCACTGTTATGGGGGCACTACAACTGGCACTATTATGAGGGCACTGTGGATGTCACTGTTATGGGGGCACTACAACTGGCACTATTATGGGGACACTGTGGATGTCACTGTTATGGGGGCACTACACCTGGCACTATTATGGGGACACTGTGGATGTCACTGTTATGTGGGCACTACACCTGGCACTATTATGGGGACATATTATGGGGACACTGTGGATGTCACTGTTATGGGGGCACTACAACTGGCACTATTATGAGGGCACTGTGGATGTCACTGTTATGGGGGCACTACAACTGGCACTATTATGGGGACACTGTGGATGTCACTGTTATGGGGGCACTACACCTGGCACTATTATGGGGACACTGTGGATGTCACTGTTATGTGGGCACTACACCTGGCACTATTATGGGGACATATTATGGGGACACTGTGGATGTCACTGTTATGGGGGCACTACAACTGGCACTATTATGAGGGCACTGTGGATGTCACTGTTATGGGGGCACTACAACTGGCACTATTATGGGGACACTGTGGATGTCACTGTAATGGGGGCACTACAACTGGCACTATTATGAGGGCACTGTGGATGTCACTGTTATAGGGGCACTACAACTGGCACTATTATGGGGACACTGTGGATGTCACTGTTATGTGGGCACTACACCTGGCACTATTATGAGGGCACTGTGGATGTCACTGTTATGTGGGCACTACACCTGGCACTATTATGAGGGCACTGTGGATGTCACTGTTATGTGGGCACTACACCTGGCACTATTATGGGGACACTGTGGATGTCACTGTTATGGGGGCACTACAACTGGCACTATTATGGGGACACTGTGGATGTCACTGTTATGGGGGCACTACACCTGGCACTATTATGGGGACACTGTGGATGTCACTGTTATGTGGGCACTACACCTGGCACTATTATGGGGACATATTATGGGGACACTGTGGATGTCACTGTTATGGGGGCACTACAACTGGCACTATTATGAGGGCACTGTGGATGTCACTGTTATGGGGGCACTACAACTGGCACTATTATGGGGACACTGTGGATGTCACTGTAATGGGGGCACTACAACTGGCACTATTATGAGGGCACTGTGGATGTCACTGTTATAGGGGCACTACAACTGGCACTATTATGGGGACACTGTGGATGTCACTGTTATGTGGGCACTACACCTGGCACTATTATGAGGGCACTGTGGATGTCACTGTTATGTGGGCACTACACCTGGCACTATTATGAGGGCACTGTGGATGTCACTGTTATGTGGGCACTACACCTGGCACTATTATGGGGACACTGTGGATGTCACTTATGGGGGCACTACACCTGGCACTATTATGGGGGCACTGTGGATGTCACTGTTATGTGGGCACTACACCTGGCACTATTATGAGGGCACTGTGGATGTCACTGTTATGTGGGCACTACACCTGTCACTATTATGGGGACACTGTGGATGTCACTGTTATGTGGGCACTTCACCTGGCACTATTATGAGGGCACTGTGGATGTCACTGTTATGTGGGCACTACACCTGGCACTATTATGGGGACAATGTGGTTGTCACTGTTATAGGGGCACTACAACTGGCACTATTATGAGGGCACTGTGGATGTCACTGTTATAGGGGCACTACAACTGGCACTATTATGAGGACACTGTGGATGTCACTGTTATAGGGGCACTACAACTGGCAGTATTATGAGAGCACCATGGATGTCACTGTTATGGGGGCACTACAACTGGCACTATTATGAGGGCACTGTGGATGTCACTGTTATGTGGGCACTACACCTGGCACTATTATGAGGGCACTGTGGATGTCACTGTTATGGGGGCACTACAACTGGCACTATTATGGGGACACTGTGGATGTCACTGTAATGGGGGCACTACAACTGGCACTATTATGAGGGCACTGTGGATGTCACTGTTATGGGGGCACTACAACTGGCACTATTATGGGGACACTGTGGATGTCACTGTAATGGGGGCACTACAACTGGCACTATTATGAGGGCACTGTGGATGTCACTGTTATAGGGGCACTACAACTGGCACTATTATGGGGGCATTCTGGATGTCATGTTTGATAACACTGTGGCTCTTACTGATAAGGGAAGCACTTTAGATCTCACTGTTATGGGGGCACTGTGGATGTCACTGTTATGGGGGCACTACACCTGGCACTATTATGAGGGCACTGTGGATGTCACTGTTATGAGGGCACTGTGGATGTCACTGTTATGGGATCACTACACCTGGCACTATTATGGGGGCACTGTGGATGTCACTGTTATGGGGGCACTACACCTGGCACTATTATGAGGGCACTGTGGATGTCACTGTTATGGGGCACTGTGGATGTCACTGTTATGGGGGCACTACACCTGGCACTATTATGAGGGCACTGTGGATGTCACACTTGTGGGGGGATTGTGGCTGTCATTAATACGGCTTGTTCACAGATTGTGTAATTTCTGCAGCTGCACATTTGGTGCGGGTCTGTGTCTGACATGCAAATGTTGATGAGATTTCACCCCCTTATTTGTAGAGATGAGACTTTGCAGCATACAGTAAATAGATACACCCTTTCCTGTATGTGTGTAGGTATCCTTATGGGGGCGCTCTGCTCGTTAATTACTGCTTCAGTTGCTCACCATTTCCAGATTACTACTTGCTGTCAGTGAATGACCACATTGTTATTTCATTTCACAGAATAAATAACTATCCTGATCTAGATGTGCTTCCAATAAACAAGGAGGTTCTGTGGCTCCGGCCTACTCTGTCATGCCATGGCGGTAAACCATGATGTGATATGTGGGCCCAGTCACCTCTCCGTTATGTGGCCCCAGTCTCCCTACTGTTATGTGGCCCCAGTCTCCCTACTGTTACGTGGCCCCAATCTCCTCTCTGTTACATGGCCCCAGTCTCCCTACTGTTACGTGGCCCCAATCTCCCCTCTGTTATGTGGCCCCAGTCTCTCTACTGTTACGTGGCTCCAGTCTCCCCTCCGTTATGTGGCCCCAGTTTCCCTACTGTTATGTGGCCCCAGTCTCCCTACTGTTATGTGGCCCCAGTCTCCCTACTGTTATGTGGCCCCAGTCTCCCTACTGTTATGTGGCCCCAGTCTCCCTACTGTTATGTGGCCCCAGTCTCTCTACTGTTACGTGGCCCCAGTCTCCCCTCCGTTATGTGGCTGCAGTCTCCCCTCCGTTATGTGGCCCCAGTCTCCCCTCCGTTATGTGGCCCCAATCTCCCCTCTGTTATGTGGCCCCAGTCTCCCTACTGTTATGTGGCCCCAGTCTCCCCTCTGTTATGTGGCCCCAGTCTCCCCTCTGTTATGTGGCCCCAGTCTCCCTACTGTTATGTGGCTGCAGTCTCCCTACTGTTATGTGGCCCCAGTCTCCCTACTGTTATGTGGCCCCAGTCTCCCCTCCGTTATGTGGCCGCAGTCTCCCCTCCATTATGTGGCCCCAGTCTCCCTACTGTTACGTGGCCCCAGTCTCCCTACTGTTACGTGGCCCCAGTCTCCCTACTGTTACGTGGCCCCAGTCTCCCTACTGTTATGTGGCCCCAGTCTCCCTACTGTTATGTGGCCCCAGTCTCCCCTCCGTTATGTGGCCCCAGTCTCCATACTGTTATGTGGCCGCAGTCTCCCCTCCGTTATGTGGCTGCAGTCTCCCCTCCGTTATGTGGCCCCAGTCTCCCTACTGTTATGTGGCCCCAGTCTCCCTACTGTTGCGTGGCCCCAGTCTCCCTACTGTTGCGTGGCCCCAGTCTCCCTACTGTTACGTGGCCCCAGTCTCTCTACTGTTACGTGGCCCCAGTCTCTCTACTGTTACATGGCCCCAGTCTCTCTACTGTTACGTGGCCCCAGTCTCCCCTCCGTTATGTGGCTGCAGTCTCCCCTCTGTTATGTGGCCCCAGTCTCCCCTCTGTTATGTGGCCCCAGTCTCCCCTCTGTTATGTGGCCCCATTCTCCCTACTGTTATGTGGCCCCAGTCTCCCTACTGTTATGTGGCCCCAGTCTCCCTACTGTTATGTGGCCCCAGTCTCCCTACTGTTACGTGGCCCCAGTCTCCCTACTGTTACGTGGCCCCAGTCTCCCCTCTGTTATGTGGCCCCAGTCTCCCCTCTGTTATGTGGCCCCAGTCTCCCCTCTGTTATGTGGCCCCAGTCTCCCCTCTGTTATGTGGCCCCAGTCTCCCCTCTGTTATGTGGCCCCAGTCTCCCCTCTGTTATGTGGCCCCAGTCTCCCCTCCGTTATGTGGCCCCAGTCTCCCCTCTGTTATGAGGCCCCAGTCTCCCCTCTGTTATGTGTTAGGGCTTCTGCACACTTGCGTTTTTCTTGCACAATTTTTTCACGAGATTTTGCAGCATTTTTTTATGCGACAGTGAATAAGACTGATGGTAAAATGCGATTTATTAGAAAATCCTATTAACTTTTGCATTTAAAAAATGCAGCAAAATCACGTGAAAAAAACATACCAGGAAAACTCAAGTGTGCAGAAGCCCTCCGGCCAATGTCCACGGCTGTATGTGCACAGCGAGATTCAGAGCGAGCGTTCGCCTCCGGACCCCGCAACAAATACTGCCCATAGGACATGCGACTGCTCATGGGGGAAAATCGCAGCATGTCCTATTCTGGTGCAGGCCTCACACGATTGGCTTCCATTGCAGTCAATGGTAGCTGTCCGTCCCTCCGCGAGTTGCGGCTCTCCGCTATGTTGCCCCCGGTCTCCTCCGCTATGTTGCCCCCGGTCTGCTCCTCTATGTTGCCCCCGGTCTCATCTGCTATGTTGCACCCGGACTCCTCCGCTATGTTACCCCGGTCTCCTCCGCTATGTTGCCCCCGGTCTCCTCCGCTATGTTACCCCGGTCTCCTCCGCTATGTTGCCCCCGGTCTCCTCCGCTATGTTGCACCCGGTATCCTCCGCTATGTTGCCTCGGTCTCCTCCGCTGTTTTGCCCCTGGTCTCCTCCGATATGCTGCCTGGATCTTATCCGCTGTGTTGCCCCGGTCTCCTCTGCTATGTTGCCCCGCTCTCCTACGCTCTGTTGCCCCCGGTCTCCTACGCTCTGTTGCCCCGGGACTTCTTCGCTACGTTGCCCCCGGACTCCTCCGTTACGTTGCCCCCGGGCTCCTCCGTTACGTTGCCCCCGGTCTGCTCCGCTATGTTGCCCCCGGTCTGCTCCTCTATGTTTCCCGCGGACTCCTCCGCTATGTTACCCCGGTCTCCCCTGCTATGTTGCCCCCGGTCTCATCCGCTATGTTGCACCCGGACTCCTCCGCTATGTTACCCCGGTCTCCTCCGCTATGTTGCCCCCGGTCTCCTCCGCTATGTTACCCCGGTCTCCTCCGCTATGTTGCCCCCGGTCTCCTCCGCTATGTTGCACCCGGTATCCTCCGCTATGTTGCCCCCCCGGTCTCCTCCGCTATGTTGCCTCGGTCTCCTCCGCTGTTTTGCCCCTGGTCTCCTCCGATATGCTGCCTGGATCTTATCCGCTGTGTTGCCCCGGTCTCCTCTGCTATGTTGCCCCGCTCTCCTACGCTCTGTTGCCCCCGGTCTCCTACGCTCTGTTGCCCCGGGACTTCTTCGCTACGTTGCCCCCGGACTCCTCCGTTACGTTGCCCCCGGGCTCCTCCGTTACGTTGCCCCCGGACTCCTTCGCTATGTTGCCCCCGGTCTCCTCCGCTATGTTGCACCCGGACTCCTCCGCTATGTTGCACCCGGACTCCTCCGCTATGTTGCACCCGGTCTCCTCTGCTATGTTGCACCCGGTCTCCTCTGCTATGTTGCACCTGGTCTCCTACGCTATGTTGCACCCGGTCTCCTCTGCTATGTTGCCCCGGGACTTCTTCGCTATATTGCCCCCAGACTTCTTCGCTATGTTACCCCAGGACTCCTCCTCTATGCTGCCCTCGGATTCCTCCGCTATGTTGCCCTGAACTTCTTCGCTGTGTTGCCCCGATCCCCTCTGCTATGTTGCCCCCGGTCTCCTCCGCTGTGTTGCCCCGGTCTCCTCCGCTGTGTTGCCCCGGTCTCCTCCGCTGTGTTGCCCCGGTCTCCTCCGCTGTGTTGCCCCGGTCTCCTCTGCTATGTTGCCCCGGTCTCCTCCGCTGTGTTGCCCGGGTCTCCTCCGCTGTGTGGCCCCGCTCTCCTCTGCTATGTTGCCCCGGTCTCCTTTGCTATATTGCCCCGGTCTCCTCCGCTGTGTTGCCCCGGTCTCCTCCGCTGTGTTGCCCCCGGTCTCCTCCGCTGTGTTGCCCCGGTCTCCTCCGCTATGTTGCACCAATCTCCTCCGCTGTGTTGCCCGGGTCTCCTCCGCTGTGTGGCCCCGCTCTCCTCTGCTATGTTGCCCTGGTCTCCTCCGCTGTGTTGCCCCGGTCTCCTCCGCTATGTTGCCCCGGTCTCCTCCGCTATGCTGCCCCAGTCTCCTCCTCCGCTATGTTGCCCCAGTCTCCTCCTCCGCTGTGTTGCCCCGGTCTCCTCCGCTGTGTGGCCCCGCTCTGCTCTGCTATGTTGCCCCGGTCTCCTCCGCTGTGTTGCCCCGGTCTCCTCCGCTATGTTGCCCCGGTCTCCTCCGCTATGTTGCCCCGGTCTCCTCCGCTATGTTGCCCCGGTCTCCTCCGCTATGCTGCCCCAGTCTCCTCCTCCGCTATGTTGCCCCGGTCTCCTCCGCTATGCTGCCCCAGTCTCCTCCTCCGCTGTGTTGCCCCCGGTCTCCTCCGCTATGTTGCCCCGGTCTCCTCCGCTATGTTGCCCCGGTCTCCTCCGCTGTGTGGCCCCGCTCTCCTCCGCTATGTTGCCGCGGTCTCCTCCGCTCTGTTGCCCCGGTCTCCTCCGCTATGTTGCCCCGGTCTCCTCCGCTATGTTTCCCCGGTCTCCTCCGCTGTGTGGCCCCGCTCTCCTCTGCTATGTTGCCCCGGTCTCCTCTGCTATGTTGCCCCGATCTCCTCCGCTGTGTTGCCCCCGGTCTCCTCCGCTGTGTTGCCCCAGTCTCCTCCGCTGTGTGGCCCCGCTCTCCTCTGCTATGTTGCCCCGGTCTCCTCCGCTGTGTTGCCCCGGTCTCCTCCGCTATGTTGCCCCGGTCTCCTCCGCTATGCTGCCCCAGTCTCCTCCTCCGCTATGTTGCCCCGGTCTCCTCCGCTATGCTGCCCCAGTCTCCTCCTCCGCTGTGTTGCCCCGGTCTCCTCCGCTGTGTGGCCCCGCTCTGCTCTGCTATGTTGCCCCGGTCTCCTCCGCTGTGTTGCCCCGGTCTCCTCCGCTGTGTTGCCCCGGTCTCCTCCGCTATGTTGCCCCGGTCTCCTCCGCTATGCTGCCCCAGTCTCCTCCTCCGCTATGTTGCCCCGGTCTCCTCCGCTATGCTGCCCCAGTCTCCTCCTCCGCTGTGTTGCCCCCGGTCTCCTCCGCTATGTTTCCCCGGTCTCCTCCGCTATGTTGCCCCGGTCTCCTCCGCTGTGTGGCCCCGCTCTCCTCTGCTATGTTGCCCCGGTCTCCTCCGCTATGTTGCCCCGGTCTCCTCCGCTATGTTGCCCCGGTCTCCTCCGCTGTGTTGCCCCCGGTCTCCTCCGCTGTGTTGCCCCCGATCTCCTCCGCTGTGTTGCCCCCGGTCTCCTCCGCTGTGTGGCCCCGCTCTCCTCTGCTATGTTGCCCCGGTCTCCTCCGCTATGTTGCCCCGATCTCCTCCGCTGTGTTGCCCCCGGTCTCCTCCGCTGTGTTGCCCCAGTCTCCTCCGCTGTGTGGCCCCGCTCTCCTCTGCTATGTTGCCCCGGTCTCCTCCGCTGTGTTGCCCCGGTCTCCTCCGCTATGTTGCCCCGGTCTCCTCCGCTATGCTGCCCCAGTCTCCTCCTCCGCTATGTTGCCCCGGTCTCCTCCGCTATGCTGCCCCAGTCTCCTCCTCCGCTGTGTTGCCCCGGTCTCCTCCGCTGTGTGGCCCCGCTCTGCTCTGCTATGTTGCCCCGGTCTCCTCCGCTGTGTTGCCCCGGTCTCCTCCGCTGTGTTGCCCCGGTCTCCTCCGCTATGTTGCCCCGGTCTCCTCCGCTATGCTGCCCCAGTCTCCTCCTCCGCTATGTTGCCCCGGTCTCCTCCGCTATGCTGCCCCAGTCTCCTCCTCCGCTGTGTTGCCCCCGGTCTCCTCCGCTATGTTTCCCCGGTCTCCTCCGCTATGTTGCCCCGGTCTCCTCCGCTGTGTGGCCCCGCTCTCCTCTGCTATGTTGCCCCGCTCTCCTCTGCTATGTTGCCCCGGTCTCCTCCGCTATGTTGCCCCGGTCTCCTCCGCTATGTTGCCCCGGTCTCCTCCGCTGTGTTGCCCCCGGTCTCCTCCGCTGTGTTGCCCCCGATCTCCTCCGCTGTGTTGCCCCCGGTCTCCTCCGCTGTGTTGCCCCGGTCTCCTCTGCTGTGTTGCCTCGGTCTCCTCCGCTGTGTTGCCCCGGTCTCCTTCGCTGTGTTGCCCCCGGTCTCCTCCGCTGTGTTGCCCCCAGTCTCCTCCGCTATGTTGCCCCGGTCTCCTCCGCTGTGTTGCCCCCGGTCTCCTCCGCTATGCTGCCCCGCTCTCCTCTGCTATGTTGCCCCGGTCTCCTCCGCTGTGTTGCCCCGGTCTCCTCCGCTGTGTTGCCCCGGTCTCCTCCGCTGTGTTGCCCCGGTCTCCTCCGCTGTGTTGCCCCGATCTCCTCCATTGTGTTGCCCCGGTCTCCTCCGCTGTGTTGCCCCGGTCTCCTCCGCTGTGTTGCCCCGGTCTCCCCCGCTGTTGCCCCCGGTCTCCTCCGCTATGTTACCCCGGTCTCTTCCGCTGTATTGCCCCGCTCTCCTCCGCTGTATTGCCCCGGTCTCTTCTGCTATTCTGCCCCGGTCTCTTCCACTGTGTTGCCCCGGTCTCCTCCGCTGTATTGCCCCGCTCTCCTCCGCTGTATTGCCCCGGTCTCTTCTGCTATTCTGCCCCGGTCTCCTCCGCTGTGTTGCCCCGGTCTCCTCCGCTGTGTTGCCCCGGTCTCCTCCGCTGTATTGCCCCGGTCTCCTCCGCTGTATTGCCCCGGTCTCTTCTGCTATTCTGCCCCGGTGTCCTCCGCTATGTTGCCCCGCTCTCCTCCGCTATGTTGCCCCGCTCTCCTCCGCTATGTTGCCCCGCTCTCCTCCGCTATGTTGCCCCGCTCTCCTCCGCTATGTTGCCCCGGTCTCCTCCGCTGTGTTGCCCCGGTCTCCTCCGCTGTGTTGCCCCGGTCTCCTCCGCTGTGTTGCCCCCGGTCTCCTCCGCTGTGTTGCCCCCGGTCTCCTCCGCTATGTTGCCCCGGTCTCCTCCGCTGTGTTGCCCCCGGTCTCCTCCGCTATGTTGCCCCGCTCTCCTCTGCTATGTTGCCCCGGTCTCCTCTGCTATGTTGCCCCGCTCTCCTCCGCTATGTTGCCCCGGTCTCCTCCGCTGTGTTGCCCCGGTCTCCTCCGCTGTGTTGCCCCGGTCTCCTCCGCTGTGTTGCCCCGGTCTCCTCCGCTGTGTTCCCCCGGTCTCCTCCGCTGTGTTGCCCCGATCTCCTCCGCTGTGTTGCCCCGGTCTCCTCCGCTGTGTTGCCCCGGTCTCCTCCGCTATGCTGCCCCAGTCTCCTCCTTTGCTATGTTGCCCCCGGTCTCCTCTGCTATGTTGCCCCGATCTCCTCCGCTGTGTTGCCCCGGTCTCCTCCGCTGTGTTGCCCCGGTCTCCTCCGCTGTGTTGCCCCGGTCTCCTCCGCTATGTTGCCCCGGTCTCCTCCGCTGTGTTGCCCCGCTCTCCTCCGCTATGCTGCCCCAGTCTCCTCCTCCGTGTTGCCTCCGGTCTCCTCCGCTGTGTTGCCCCGGTCTCCTCCGCTATGTTGCCCCCGGTCTCCTGCGCTGTGTTGCCCCCGGTCTCCTGCGCTGTGTTGCCCCGGTCTCCTCAGCTGTGTTGCCCCGCTCTCCTCCGCTATGTTGCCCCCGGTCTCCTCCGCTGTGTTGCCCCGGTCTCCTCCGCTGTGTTGCCCCGGTCTCCTCCGCTGTGTTGCCCCGGTCTCCTCCGCTGTGTTGCCCCGGTCTCCTCCGCTGTGTTGCCCCGGTCTCCTGCGCTGTGTTGCCCCGGTCTCCTCAGCTGTGTTGCCCCGCTCTCCTCCGCTATGTTGCCCCCGGTCTCCTCCGCTGTGTTGCCCCGGTCTCCTCCGCTGTGTTGCCCCGGTCTCCTCCGCTGTGTTGCCCCGGTCTCCTCCGCTGTGTTGCCCCGGTCTCCTCCGCTGTGTTGCCCCGGTCTCCTCCGCTGTGTTGCCCCGGTCTCCTCTGCTGTGTTGCCCCGGTCTCCTCCGCTGTGTTGCCCCGGTCTCCTCCGCTGTGTTCCCCCGATCTCCCCCGCTGTGTTGCCCCCGGTCTCCCCCGCTGTGTTGCCCCGGTCTCCTCCGCTGTGTTGCCCCGGTCTCCTCTGCTGTGTTGCCCCGGTCTCCTCTGCTGTGTTGCCCCGGTCTCCTCTGCTGTGTTGCCCCGATCTCCCCCGCTGTGTTGCCCCCGGTCTCCCCCGCTGTGTTGCCCCGGTCTCCTCCGCTGTGTTGCCCCGGTCTCCTCTGCTGTGTTGCCCCGGTCTCCTCTGCTGTGTTGCCCCGGTCTCCCCCGCTGTGTTGCCCCGGTCTCCTCTGCTGTGTTGCCCCGGTCTCCTCCGCTGTGTTGCCCCGGTCTCCTCTGCTGTGTTGCCCCGGTCTCCTCTGCTGTGTTGCCCCGGTCTCCTCCGCTGTGTTCCCCCGATCTCCCCCGCTGTGTTGCCCCCGGTCTCCCCCGCTGTGTTGCCCCGGTCTCCTCCGCTATGTTGCCCCGGTCTCCTCCGCTATGTTGCCCCGGTCTCCTCTGCTGTGTTGCCCCGGTCTCCTCCGCTGTGTTCCCCCGATCTCCCCCGCTGTGTTGCCCCCGGTCTCCCCCGCTGTGTTGCCCCGGTCTCCTCCGCTGTGTTGCCCCGATCTCCCCCGCTGTGTTGCCCCCGGTCTCCCCCGCTGTGTTGCCCCGGTCTCCTCCGCTGTGTTGCCCCGGTCTCCTCCGCTATGTTGCCCCGGTCTCCTCTGCTGTGTTGCCCCGGTCTCCTCTGCTGTGTTGCCCCGGTCTCCTCCGCTGTGTTGCCCCGGTCTCCTCCGCTATGTTGCCCCGGTCTCCTCTGCTGTGTTGCCCCGGTCTCCTCTGCTGTGTTGCCCCGGTCTCCTCCGCTGTGTTGCCCCGGACTCCTCCGCTATGTTGCCCCGGTCTCCTCCGCTATGTTGCCCCCGGTCTCCTCCGCTGTGTTGCCCCGGACTCCCCCGCTGTGTTGCCCCGGTCTCCTCCGCTGTGTTGCCCCGGTCTCCTCCGCTGTGTTGCCCCCGGTCTCCCCCGGTGTGTTGCCCCGGTCTCCTCCGCTGTGTTGCCCCGGTCTCCTCCGCTGTGTTGCCCCGGTCTCCTCCGCTGTGTTGCCCCAGTCTCCTCCGCTGTGTTGCCCCGGTCTCCTCCGCTGTGTTGCCCCCGGTCTCCCCCGGTGTGTTGCCCCGGTCTCCTCCGCTGTGTTGCCCCGGTCTCCTCCGCTGTGTTGCCCCGGTCTCCTCCGCTGTGTTGCCCCCGGTCTCCCCCGGTGTGTTGCCCCGGTCTCCTCCGCTGTGTTGCCCCGGTCTCCTGCTGTGTTGCCCCGGTCTCCCCCGCTGTGTTGCCCCGATCTCCTCCGCTGTGTGGCCCCGCTCTCCTCTGCTATGTTGCCCCGATCCCCTCCGCTATGTTGCCCCCCGGTCTCCCCCGCTGTGTTACCCCGGTCTCCTCCGCTGTGTTGCCCCGGTCTCCTCCGCTGTGTTACCCCGGTCTCCTCCGCTGTGTTACCCCGGTCTCCCCCGCTGTGTTGCCCCGGTCTCCCCCGCTGTGTTGCCCCGGTCTCCCCCGCTGTGTTACCCCGGTCTCCTCCGATGTGTTGCCCCCGGTCTCCTCCGATGTGTTGCCCCGGTCTCCTCCGCTATGTTGCCCCGGTCTCCCCCGCTGTGTTGCCCCGCTCTCCTCCGCTGTGTTGCCCCCGGTCTCCTGTGTTATGTTGCCCCGGTCTCCCCCGCTGTGTTGCCCCGATCTCCTCCGCTGTGTTGCCCCGGTCTCCTGCTGTGTTGCCCCGCTCTCCTCCGCTGTGTTGCCCCGGACTCCTCCGCTGTATTGCCCCGGTCTCCCCCGCTGTGTCACGCCGGTCTCCTCTCCTCCGTTACGCAGTCTCCGGTTGCGGTGAGTGACGCTCCCCCGGGACGCGCCGTGCCGTCAGGCCGCCGCTGATTGGCTGTTGCTAGGTAACATGGTAATGGTGGAGCTGAGGCTGCTCTGTCCGGGATGTGTGCGCTCATTGAGCAGAACAAAAGCCGCTGTAGGCGGGATGCTGGCGGCGCCGGGACCGGTAAGAGCCGCTCTGTACCGTCACCACCTCCCCACCCCGGTCTAGCCCGGTACTCCGGACCTCAGAGAGTAGGTCATTCCCGCCGCCGCTCCGTCAGCTGACGTCCGCTGCTGTCAGGCCCGCCGCCGCTCACAGGCCGCAGCTCCTCCATAGCTGCACATTCCGCCGCACATGAGGACGGATGCAGCAGAGCTGAGTGTGTCGCCGGGAGCGCCGCGGACCGCAGGTAACACACGGAAGGGGCTTCACAGCAGTTATACAGGGGTATAGTGTTATACAGGTATTATACAGGTGTGCAGAGCGTTATACAGGGGTATGGTGTTATACAGGTGTGCAGAGCGTTATACAGGGGTACAGTGTTATACAGGTATTATACAGGTGTGCAGTGTTATACAGGGGTACAGTGTTATACAGGTATTATACAGGTGTGCAGTGTTATACAGGGGTATAGTGTTATACAGGTATTATACAGGTGTGCAGAGCGTTATACAGGGATATAGTGTTATACAGGTATTATACAGGTGTGCAGAGCGTTATACAGGGGTACAGAGTTATACAGGTATTATACATGTGTGCCGTGTTATACAGGGGTATAGTGTTATACAGGTGTGCAGTGTTATACAGGGGTATAGTGTTATACAGGTATTATACAGGTGTGCAGAGCGTTATACAGGGGTATAGTGTTATACAGGGGTATAGTGTTATACAGGGGTATAGTGTTATACAGGGGTGTGCAGTGTTATACAGGGGTATAGTGTTATACAGGTATTATACAGGTGTGCAGAGAGTTATACAGGGGTATAGTGTTATACAGGGGTATAGTGTTATACAGGGGTACAGTGTTATACAGGTATTATACAGGTGTGCAGTGTTATACAGGGGTATAGTGTTATACAGGTATTATACAGGTGTGCAGAGAGTTATACAGGGGTATGGTGTTATACAGGTATTATACAGGTGTGCAGAGCGTTATACAGGGATATAGTGTTATACAGGTATTATACAGGTGTGCAGAGCGTTATACAGGGGTATAGTGTTATACAGGTATTATACAGGTGTGCAGAGCGTTATACAGGGGTATGGTGTTATACAGGTGTGCAGAGAGTTATACAGGGGTACAGTGTTATACAGGTATTATACAGGTGTGCAGAGCGTTATACAGGGATATAGTGTTATACAGGTATTATACAGGTGTGCAGAGCGTTATACAGGGGTATAGTGTTATACAGGTATTATACAGGTGTGCAGAGCGTTATACAGGGGTATGGTGTTATACAGGTGTGCAGAGAGTTATACAGGGGTACAGTGTTATACAGGTATTATACAGGTGTGCAGAGCGTTATACAGGGGTATAGTGTTATACAGGGGTATAGTGTTATACAGGGGTGTGCAGTGTTATACAGGGGTATAGTGTTATACAGGTATTATACAGGTGTGCAGAGAGTTATACAGGGGTATAGTGTTATACAGGGGTATAGTGTTATACAGGTATTATACAGGTGTGCAGAGCGTTATACAGGGGTATAGTGTTATACAGGGGTATAGTGTTATACAGGGGTACAGTGTTATACAGGTATTATACAGGTGTGCAGTGTTATACAGGGGTATAGTGTTATACAGGTATTATACAGGTGTGCAGAGCGTTATACAGGGGTATGGTGTTATACAGGTATTATACAGGTGTGCAGAGCGTTATACAGGGGTATGGTGTTATACAGGGGTATAGTGTTATACAGGGGTACAGTGTTATACAGGTATTATACAGGGGTACAGTGTTATACAGGGGTATAGTGTTATACAGGTATTATACAGGGGTACAGTGTTATACAGGGGTATAGTGTTATACAGGGGTATAGTGTTATACAGGGGTATAGTGTTATACAGGGGTGTGCAGTGTTATACAGGGGTACAGTGTTATACAGGTATTATACAGGTGTGCAGTGTTATACAGGGGTATAGTGTTATACAGGTATTATACAGGTGTGCAGAGCGTTATACAGGGGTATGGTGTTATACAGGTATTATACAGGTGTGCAGAGCGTTATACAGGGGTATAGTGTTATACAGGGATATAGTGTTATACAGGTATTATACAGGGATATAGTGTTATACAGGTATTATACAGATGTGCAGAGCGTTATACAGGGGTATAGTGTTATACAGGGGTGTGCAGTGTTATACAGGGATATAGTGTTATACAGGTATTATACAGGGGTACAGTGTTATACAGGTATTATACAGGTGTGCAGAGCGTTATACAGGGGTATGGTGTTATACAGGTATTATACAGGTGTGCAGAGCGTTATACAGGGGTATAGTGTTATACAGGTATTATACAGGTGTGCCGTGTTATACAGGTATTATACAGGTGTGCAGTGTTATACAGGGGTATAGTGTTATACAGGTGTGCAAAGCGTTATACAGGGATATAGTGTTATACAGGTATTATACAGGTGTGCAGAGCGTTATACAGGGATATAGTGTTATACAGGTATACAGGTGTGCAGTGTTATACAGGGGTACAGTGTTATACAGGTGGACATTGTTATACAGGGGTACAGTATTATACTGGGGTACAGTGTTATACAGGTATTATACAGGTGTGCAGTGTTATACAGGGGTATAGTGTTATACATGGGTATAGTGTTATACAGGTATTATACAGGCGTGCAGTGTTATACAGGTATACAGTGTTATACAGGGGTATAGTGTTATACAGGTGTGCAGTGTTATACAGGGGTACAGTGTTATACAGGTATTATACAGGTGTACAGAGCGTTATACAGGGGTATAGTGTTATACAGGTATTATACAGGTGTGCAGAGCGTTATACAGGGGTATAGTGTTATACAGGTATTATACAGGTCTGCAGAGCGTTATACAGGGATATAGTGTTATACAGGTATTATACAGGTGTGCAGAGCGTTATACAGGGATATAGTGTTATACAGGTATTATACAGGTGTGCAGAGCGTTATACAGGGATATAGTGTTATACAGGTATTATACAGGTGTACAGTGTTATACAGGGGTACAGTTTTATACAGGTGGACATTGTTATACAGGGGTACAGTATTATACTGGGGTACAGTGTTATACAGGTATTATACAGGTGTGCAGTGTTATACAGGGGTATAGTGTTATACATGGGTATAGTGTTATACAGGTATTATACAGGTGTGCAGTGTTATACAGGTATACAGTGTTATACAGGGGTATAGTGTTATACAGGGGTATAGTGTTATACAGTTGTGCAGTGTTATACAGGGGTACAGTGTTGTACAGGTATTATACAGGTGTACAGAGCGTTATACAAGGGTATAGTGTTATACAGGTATTATACAGGTGTACAGTGTTATACAGGGGTACAGTGTTATACAGGTATTATACAGGTGTACAGAGCGTTATACAGGGGTATAGTGTTATACAGGTATTATACAGGTGTGCAGAGCGTTATACAGGGGTATAGTGTTATACAGGTATTATACAGGTCTGCAGAGCGTTATACAAGGATATAGTGTTATACAGGTATTATACAGGTGTGCAGAGCGTTATACAGGGATATAGTGTTATACAGGTATTATACAGGTGTGCAGAGCGTTATACAGGGATATAGTGTTATACAGGTATTATACAGGTGTACAGTGTTATACAGGTGGACATTGTTATACAGGGGTACAGTATTATACTGGGGTACAGTGTTATACAGGTATTATACAGGTGTGCAGTGTTATACAGGGGTATAGTGTTATACATGGGTATAGTGTTATACAGGTATTATACAGGTGTGCAGTGTTATACAGGTATACAGTGTTATACAGGGGTATAGTGTTATACAGGGGTATAGTGTTATACAGTTGTGCAGTGTTATACAGGGGTACAGTGTTGTACAGGTATTATACAGGTGTACAGAGCGTTATACAAGGGTATAGTGTTATACAGGTATTATACAGGTGTACAGTGTTATACAGGGGTACAGTGTTATACAGGTATTATACAGGTGTACAGTGTTATACAGGGGTACAGTGTTATACAGGGGTGCAGTGTTATACAGGTGTACAGTGTTATACAGGGGTACGGTGTTATACAGGGGTACGGTGTTATACAGGGGTACGGTGTTATACAGGTATTATACAGGTGTACAGTGTTATACAGGGGTACAGTGTTATACAGGGGTACGGTGTTATACAGGTATTATACAGGTGTACAGTGTTATACAGGGGTACAGTGTTATACAGGGGTATAGTGTTATACAGGTATTATACAGGTGTAGTGTTATACAGGTGTACAGTATTATACAGGGGTACAGTGTTATACAGGTATTATACAGGTGTACAGTATTATACAGGGGTACAGTGTTATACAGGTATTATACAGGGGTACAGTGTTATACAGGGGTGCAGTGTTATACAGGGGTGCAGTGTTATACAGGTGTGCAGTGTTATACAGGGGTATAGTGTTATACAGGTATTATACAGGTGTGCAGTGTTATACAGGGGTATAGTGTTATACAGGTGTGCAGTGTTATACAGGGGTTCAGTGTTATACAGCCATTATGCAGGTGTGCCGTGTTATACAGGGGTATAGTGTTATACAGGGGTATAGTGTTATACAGGTGTGCAGTGTTATACAGAGGTACAGTGTTATACAGGTATTATACAGGTGTGCCGTGTTATACAGGTGTGCAGTGTTATAGAGGGGTATAGTGTTATACAGGTATTATACAGGTGTGCCGTGTTATACAGGTATTATACAGTTGTGCAGTGTTATACAGGGGTATAGTGTTATACAGGTATTATACAGGTGTGCAGTGTTATACAGGTATACAGTGTTATACAGGTGTAGTGTTATACAGGTGTACAGTATTATACAGGGGTACAGTGTTATACAGGTATACAGGTGTAGTGTTATACAGGGGTACAGTGTTATACAGGTATTATACAGGTGTACAGTATTATACAGGGGTACAGTGTTATACAGGTATTATACAGGGGTACAGTGTTATACAGGGATACAGTGTTATACAGGGGTGCAGTGTTATAGAGGTGTGCAGTGTTATACAGGGGTATAGTGTTATACAGGTATTATACAGGTGTGCCGTGTTATACAGGGGTATAGTGTTATACAGGGGTATAGTGTTATACAGGTGTGCAGTGTTATACAGGGGTATAGTGTTATACAGGTATTATACAGGTGTGCAGTGTTATAGAGGTATACAGTGTTATACAGGTGTAGTGTTATACAGGTGTACAGTATTATACAGGGGTACAGTGTTATACAGGTATTATACAGGTGTACAGTTTTATACAGGGGTACAGTGTTATACAGGTATTATTCAGGGGTACAGTGTTATACAGGGGTACAGTGTTATACAGGGGTGCAGTGTGTTACAGGTGTGCAGTGTTATACAGGGGTATAGTGTTATACAGGTATTATACAGGTGTGCCGTGTTATACAGGGGTATAGTGTTATACTGGTGTGCAGTGTTATAAAGGGGTACAGTGTTATACAGGTATTATACAGGTGTGCAGTGTTATACAGTGTTATACAGGGGTATAGTGTTATACAGGTGTGCAGTGTTATACAGGTATTATACAGGTATACAGAGCGTTATACAGGGATATAGTGTTATACAGGTGTACAGTGTTATACAGGGGTACAGTGTTATACAGGTATTATACAGGTGTACAGTTTTATACAGGTGTACAGTGTTATACAGGGGTACGGTGTTATACAGGTATTATACAGGTGTAGTGTTATACAGGTGTACAGTATTATACTGGGGTACAGTGTTATACAGGTATTATACAGGTGTACAGTATTATACAGGGGTACAGTGTTATACAGGGGTACAGTGTTATACAGGGGTGCAGTGTTATACAGGTGTGCAGTGTTATACAGGGGTATAGTGTTATACAGGGGTATAGTGTTATACAGGTGTGCAGTGTTATACAGGGGTTCAGTGTTATACAGCTATTATACAGGTGTGCCGTGTTATACAGGGGTATAGTGTTATACAGGGGTATAGTGTTATACAGGTGTGCAGTGTTATACAGGGGTTCAGTGTTATACAGCTATTATACAGGTGTGCCGTGTTATACAGGGGTATAGTGTTATACAGGGGTATAGTGTTATACAGGTGTGCAGTGTTATACAGGGGTACAGAGTTATACAGGTATTATACAGGTGTGCCGTGTTATACAGGGGTATAGTGTTATACAGGTTTGCAGTGTTATAGAGGGGTATAGTGTTATACAGGTATTATACAGGTGTGCCGTGTTATACAGGTATTATACAGGTGTGCAGTGTTATACAGGGGTATAGTGTTATACAGGTATTATACAGGTGTGCAGTGTTATACAGGTATACAGTGTTATACAGGTGTAGTGTTATACAGGTGTACAGTATTATACAGGGGTACAGTGTTATACAGGTATTATACAGGTGTACAGTATTATACAGGGGTACAGTGTTATACAGGTATTATACAGGGGTACAGTGTTATACAGGGATACAGTGTTATACAGGGTGCAGTGTTATAGAGGTGTGCAGTGTTATACAGGGGTATAGTGTTATACAGGTATTATACAGGTGTGCCATGTTATACAGGGGTATAGTGTTATACAGGGGTATAGTGTTATACAGGTGTGCAGTGTTATACAGGGGTATAGTGTTATACAGGTATTATACAGGTGTGCAGTGTTATACAGGTATACAGTGTTATACAGGTGTACAGTATTATACAGGGGTACAGTGTTATACAGGTACAGTGTTATACAGGGGTACAGTGTTATACAGGTATTATACAGGTGTACAGTATTACACAGGGGTACAGTGTTATACAGGTGTTATTCAGGGGTACAGTGTTATACAGGGGTACAGTGTTATACAGGGGTGCAGTGTTATACAGGTGTGAAGTGTTATACAGGGGTATAGTGTTATACAGGTATTATACAGGTGTGCCGTGTTATACAGGGGTATAGTGTTATACAGGGGTATAGTGTTATACAGGTGTGCAGTGTTATACAGGGGTACAGTGTTATACAGGTATTATACAGGTGTGCCCTGTTATACAGGGGTATAGTGTTATACAGGTGTGCAGTGTTATACAGGGGTATAGTGTTATACAGGTATTATACAGGTGTGCCGTGTTATACAGGTATTATACAGGTGTGCAGTGTTATACAGGGGTACAGTGTTATGCAGGGGTATAGTGTTATACAGGTGTGCAGTGTTATACAGGGGTACAGTGTTATACAGGTATTATACAGGTGTAGTGTTATACAGGTATACAGTGTTATACATGGGTACAGTGTTATACAGGGGTAGAATGTTATACAGGGGTATAGTGTTATACAGGGGTATAGTGTTATACAGGTGTGCAGTGTTATACAGGGGTACCGTGTTATACAGGTATTATACAGGTGTAGTGTTATACAGGTATACAGTGTTATACAGGTATTATACAGGTGTGCCGTGTTATACAGGGGTATAGTGTTATACAGGTGTGCAGTGTTATACAGGGGTATAGTGTTATACAGGTATTATACAGGTGTGCCGTGTTATACAGGTATTATACAGGTGTGCAGTGTTATACAGGGGTATAGTGTTATACAGGTATTATACAGGTGTGCCGTGTTATACAGTGTTATACAGGTATTATACAGGTGTGCAGTGTTATACAGGTATACAGTATTATACATGGGTACAGTGTTATACAGGGGTATAGTGTTATACAGGGGCGCAGTGTTATACAGGGGTATAGTGTTATTCAGGTATTATACAGGTGTGCCGTGTTATACAGGGGTACAGTGTTATACAGGTGTGCAGTGTTATACAGGAGTATAGTGTTATACAGGTATTATACAGGTGTGCCGTGTTATACAGGGGTACAGTATTATACTGGGGTACAGTGTTATACAGGTATTATACAGGTGTGCAGTGTTATACAGGGGTATAGTGTTATACAGGGGTACAGTGTTATACAGGTATTATACAGGTGTACAGTTTTATACAGGTGTACAGTGTTATACAGGGGTACGGTGTTATACAGGTATTATACAGGTGTAGTGTTATACAGGTGTACAGTATTATACTGGGGTACAGTGTTATACAGGTATTATACAGGTGTGCCGTGTTATACAGGGGTACAGTGTTATACAGGGGTGCAGTGTTATACAGGGGTATAGTGTTATACAGGTAATAAACAGATGTACACTGATATACAGTGTTATGCAGGTTTACAGTGCTATACAGGGGTATAGTGTTATATAGGTGTACAATATTACACAGGCATTGTACAGGTGTACAGTGTTATTCAGGATTATAGTGTTATACAGGGGTATAGTATTACACAGATATTGTACAGGGGTATAGTGTTATATAGGGGTACAGTGATATACATGTGTATTGTGTTGTACAGGTGTACAGTATTGCACAGGTATTATACAGGTGTACAGTGTTCTACAGGTGTATAGGGTTACATTGGTATTATACAGGGGTATAGTTTCACACTGGTATTATAGAGGGGTACAGTGATATTCAGGTGTAAAGTATTACACAGGTGTACAGTGTTTTATTGTTGTATAGTGTTATACAGGGGTATAGTGTTACACAGATATTATACAGATGTACAGTGTTATGCAGGTATAGAGTGTTGTACAGGTGTATAATATTACAGAGGTGTTATACAGGGGTACAGTGTTATACATGCATACAGTGTCATACAGGCATATAGTGTTATAACGGTGTACAATATCATACAGTTATTATACAGTGGTATAGTGTTATACAGGTGTACAACGTTATACTGTTGTATAGTGTTATACAGGTATACAATATTATACAGGTGTACAGTGCTATACAGGGGTATAGTGTTCTACAGGGGTACAGTGTTACACGGGTATTATACAGGTGTATAGTGTTATGCAGGTGTACAGTGGTATAAAGGAGTACAGTGTTATACAGCTGTATAGCGTTATGTAGCTGCAATACTATAGTATTATACAGGTGTACAGTTGTAAAGTTATACAGGTGTACAGTTGTACTGGTGTATAGTATTATACAGGTTTTATAGAGTTATGCAGGTGTATGGAGTGATAAAGGTGTACAGTTATACAGGTGTATTCTATTATACAGGTTTTATAGAGTTATGTAGGTGTATAGTGTTATAGAGGTGTACAGTTATACTGGTGTATAGTATTATACAGGTTTTATAGAGTTATGTATGGTGTATGGTGTTATACAGGTGTACAGTTATACTGGTGTATAGAGTGATACAGGTGTAAAGTGTTATACAGGTTTTATAGAGTTATGCAGGTGTATAGAGTGATAAAGGTGTACAGTTATACAGGTGTATTCTATTATACAGGTTTTATAGAGTTATGCAGGTGTATAGAGTGGTACAGGTGTACAGTTATACAGGTGTAAAGTGTTATACAGGTTTTATAGAGTTATGCAGGTGTATAGTATTATACAGGTGTACAGTTGTACTGGTGTATAGTATTATACAGGTTTTATAGAGTTGTGCAGGTGTACAGTTGTACAGGTGTATAGTATTATACAGGTTTTATAGAGTTATGCAGGTGTATAGAGTGATAAAGGTGTACAGTTGTACTGGTGTATAGTATTATACAGGTTTTATAGAGTTATGTAGGTGTATAGTGTTATACAGGTGTACAGTTATACAGGTGTATAGTATTATACAGGTTTTATAGAGTTGTGCAGGTGTATAGAGTGATAAAGGTGTACAGTTATACAGGTGTACTCTATTATACAGGTTTTATAGAGTTGTGCAGTTGTATAGAGTGATACAGGTGTACAGTTATACTTGTGTATAGTTTTATACAGGTGTATTATGTACAGGAGTACAATTATACTGGTGTACAGTATTATACAGGTGTATAGTATTATTCAGGTTTTATAGAGTTATGCAGGTGTATAGAGTGATACAGGTGTATAGAGTGATATAGGCGTACAGTTATACTGCTGTATAGTATTATACAGGTTTTATAGAGTTATGCAGGTGTATAGAGTGATACAGGTGTATAGTATTATACAGGTTTTATAGAGTGATACAGGTGTACAGTTATACTGGTGTATATTATTAGACAGGTTTTATAGAGTTATGAAGGTGTATAGAGTGATACAGGTATACAGTTGTACTGGTGTATAGTATTATACAGGTTTTATAGAGTTATGCAGGTGTATAGAGTGATACAGGTGTACAGTTATACTGGTGTATATTATTAGACAGGTTTTATAGAGTTATGAAGGTGTATAGAGTGATACAGGTGTACAGTTATACTGTGGTATATTATTAGACAGGTTTTATAGAGTTATGAAGGTGTATAGAGTGATACAGGTATACAGTGGTACTGGTGTATAGTATTATACAGGTTTTATAGAGTTATGCAGGTGTATAGAGTGATACAGGTGTGCAGTTATACAGGTGTATTCTATTATACAGGGTTTATAGAGTTATGCAGGTGTATAGAGTGATACAGGTGTACAGTTATACTGTGGTATATTATTAGACAGGTTTTATAGAGTTATGAAGGTGTATAGAGTGATACAGGTATACAGTGGTACTGGTGTATAGTATTATACAGGTTTTATAGAGTTATGCAGGTGTATAGAGTGATACAGGTGTACAGTTATACTGTGGTATAGTATTATACAGGTTTTATAGAGTTACGTTGGTGTATAGTATTATATAGGTGTACAGTTATACAGATGTATAGTATTATACTGGTTTTATAGAGTTATGCAGGTGTATAGAGTTATACAGGTGTACAGTTATACAGGTGTACAGTTGTACAGGTGTATAGTATTATACAGGTTTTATAGAGTTATGCAGGTGTATAGTGTTATACAGGTGTACAGTTATACAGGTGTATAGTATTATACAGGTTTTATAGAGTTATGCAGGTGTATAGAGTTATACAGGTGTACAGTTATACAGGTGTACAGTTGTACAGGTGTATAGTATTATACAGGTTTTATAGAGTTATGCAGGTGTATAGTGTTATACAGGTGTACAGTTATACAGGTGTATAGTATTATACATGTTTTATAGAGTTATGCAGGTGTATAGAGTGATACAGGTGTACAGTTATACAGGTGTATAGTATTGTACAGGTTTTATAGAGTTATGCAGGTGTATAGAGTGATGATACAGGTGTACAGTTATACTGGTGTATAGTATTGTACAGGTTTTATAGAGTTATGCAGGTGTATAGAGTGATACAGGTGTACAGTTATACAGGTGTATAGTATTATACAGGTTTTTTAGAGTTATGCAGGTGTATAGAGTGATACAGGTGTACAATTTTACTGGTGTATAGTATTATACAGGTTATATAGAGTTATGCAGGTGTATAGAGTGATACAGGTGTGCAGTTATACTTGTATAGTGTTATACAGGTGTACTATGTTCAGTTGTACTCTTATACTGGTGTACAGTTATACTGCTGTATTGTAATATACAGGTGTTATAGAGTTATACAGTGTTATAGAAGCGTACAGTTATACAGGTGTATTGTATCATACAGGTATATAGAGTTAGACAGGTGTACAGTGTTATAGAAGTGTACAGTTATACAGGTGTATTGTATTATACAGGTGTTATAGAGTTTCGCAGGTGTATAGTATTATACAATGTAAATCTAAAATTCCAGCCCACCCCAGGCACACCCCACAGCAATAGAAAACAGAAACCTCCCCCCACTCCCGTGGATACCAGGATGAAAGCAGTATTTTCTTTTGATATCATGGATAAAAACATCTTCCCAGAGAAGTTTTTGTTTGTGCTTACATGTTTCAAGCAGAGTTCTTATTATGATATATATAAACACTGTACGAAACAGGAAAGCACAAAAAAAACTTTTCTGGGAAGATGTTTTTATCCATGATATCAAAAGAAAATACTGCTTTCATCCTGGTATCCACGGGAGTGGGGGGAGGATTCTGTTTTCTATAGTGTTATACAGGTATATAGAGTTATACAGGTGTACAATATAATATAGGTGTACACTTATACTGTTGTATAGTATCATGTGGGTGTATAGTCAAAAACTGACCTTCTCCTGCTTCCGCCCTCCACTAACCGACCTCATCCTGACATCGCCATCTCAGTGTGTGGCACCATAACTCCCAGCACGCCCGCTGCCTTGGGATCATATTTGACTCCGATCTCTTCTTCGCCCCCTACATCCAATCTCTGGCCCGAACATGTCAGCTGCACCTCAAGAACATCGCAAGAATCCACCCTTTCCTCACCGTGAACACGCTACAAACGCTCGCTGTTGCCCTCATCCACTCCCGGCTCGATTACTGCAACTCGCTGCTGATCGGCCTCCCCTGCACCAGACTCTACCCCCTTCAATCCATCCTGAATGCAGCAGCCAGGCTCATCTTCCTGTCGAGCCGCTACTCGGACGCCTCTGCCCTGTGCCGGTCACTGCACTGGCTGCCCGTTAAATACAGAATTCAATTTAAACTCACTACCTTCATCCACAAAGCCCTCCACAGTGCAGCGCCCCCTATATTGCCTCCCTCAGCTCAATCCACCACCCAGCCTGGGTCCTACACTCCGCTAACGAAATCAGATTGAGTGCCCCTTTAATTCGAACCTCTCATTCCAAGACTTCTCCAGAGCAGCACCGGTCCTCTGGAACGCGCTACCAAAGGCTATCCGGGCATTCACTGACACACTAAAGTTCAGGCGTGCTCTAAAAACACACCTCTTCAGGGAGGCATACTGTATCCCCTAAACCAAACCCCTCTGTACTCCGCCTGATAACATGCTCCCTGACCTACCGACTGCAGTTGTTGTTAGCCGTAATCAACCAGCAGCTGCAGTTATACCGATTCAGCCACTATACGGCCTGACCATTGTCTATGTGTATAGCATCCCTCACTCTCCACCTCACCATAATGTGCACATCTCCAGCCCCATTATCTTCTGTACCACCCCATTATCTGTAGTATGTAAGCTTGTTGGAGCAGGACCCTCACCCCTACTGTCTCCATCAATTGATTACTTCATGTAACCGTGGTCTTGTTTTATTTCCCTTGTATTGTAAGTGCTGCGGAATATGTTGGCGCCATATAAATAAAATTATTATTAAAGTGTTAGGCCTCATGCCCACGGTCATGACAGATTCTACCAGCGGAATTTCGCAGCGTAGTCCGTCACGATGCCCCCAAAAACCCCATACTCACCTCTCCGGATAAGCTGTGCGATTCCCGCCTAGTAAGCCGGCGAGCATGCGCAGTACAGCGTGTGACGCGCCAGCTGTGCGGGGACGCGTAATCACGCGATACTTCCGCTGTGCTACAACAGAAGTATAGTGTGATGTCCGGCTTCCATTGACTACTAGAGCATGCTGCGGTTTCTTTCACGCTGTGGAATTCCACGGTAGAACTCCGCAGCGTGAACATTGAGCTATTATATTCAATAGAATCTAATAGCTGCGGCCTAACGCCGCAGATTTTCACCACGTGAAACGCGCCAGAATCCGGCCGTGGGCAATAGCCCTTATACAGGTATTAAAGAGTTATGCAGGTGTATAGAGCAGTGGTTCCCAAACTTTTTCAGCCATAGAGCCCTTTTTGAAGCAAAAGTTTCTCGTGGAGCCCCAGAGCGCAGAGGGTGTAGCCAGGGGATGGGTTAGGGGGCGTGGCTTATCACAACATATTATTTTTACCTCCGCCATTATAAAAAGGACAGGGCTGTTTAAAAAGTAAACCAAAAAAATGGGAGGAACGCTGGAGTGATGGGTGAGCTATTGATATATAGTATATTTAAAATTAACATGCTGTGGAATTAATCCCGCACCACATGTCGGCGTCCACACTGGTTTTGTGCAGATTTTTTCCACAGTGTATAGATGAGATTTTTAAAATCTCATCTACTTTGCTGCTACAGCGACTGTAAATTCTGCAGCAAATCGGCCCCTGTCGTAATAGTCACCCCTACGTTGGTGGACCTAGTAGTATTAGCATCCCCTATATTGGCCCCAGTAGTAATAGCGTCCCCTATATTGTCCCCAGTAATTATAGCATCCCCTATATTGGCCCAAGTAGTAGTAGCGTCCCCTATACTGGGCCCGTGTAGTAAAATAGCGACCCCTATTGTGGCCCCAGTAATGTTAACCCCACAGTAGCCCCAGTAGTAGTAGTGACCCCCACAGTAGCCTCAGTAGTAATATTAATCCCAGAAGTGCTGGGTGTTGACAAGGTCAAGGTATTTGACAGCCAGGTGATGCCCTCTGTTCCTCAGTGTCTGCACGGCAGGCTCTGCTTGCTCGGCCTCACAGGTCCTGCTACGGAGCACTGTGGTCTCTGTTCTCGCCCTGTCTGGTCCAGGCACTGAGCACTCCGGTCCCTACTGGCTCTCCGTCGTCCAGGCACTTAGCACTCTGATCCTTGCTGGCTCTCCGTCGTCCAGGCATTCAGCACTCTGATCCGTGCTGGCTCTCCGTCATCCAGTCATTCAGTACTCTGATCCGTGCTGGCTCTCCGTCGTCCAGTTATTCAGCAGTCCGGTCCTTGCTGGCTCTCCGTCGTCCAGTTATTCAGCACTCCGGTCCTTGCTGGCTCTCCGTCGTCCAGGCATTCAGCACTCTGATCCTTGCTGGCTCTCCATCGTCCAGTCATTCAGCACTCCGATCCTTGCTGGCTCTCCGTCGTCCAGTCATTCAGCACTCTGGTCCCTGCTGGCTCTTCGTCCTCGTCCTCAGAGGTCCTGGCACGCAGCACTCCGGTCTCAGTTGTGGCTCCTGTCCTCGGGCTGAGAGGTCCTGGCACTCACCACTTGGGTGTCCCTTGTCCTCTCAGGGGTCGCTTTGGTTGTCAGGCTGTTGGCTCCTGCCAGTCACCACCGCCGGTCTACCTTTTTGCGCTGAGGGGTCTCATCCTTCCATCATCATCCCGTTAACAGCTGGGCGGGAAGGTGAGGGGATGGATGTCCTGCACTGCTGATAGCTGGTGCTGTGCTGGTAATGTGGGCATGAAAGGGTGGACGCTGTCTGCACTACCCCGGTAACAGCTTGGCGGGGGGGGGGGGGTGGTATGAAGTTGGATGAGTTAGGGTTAATTTATGTGTAAGGCTTACATTATTTGGTGTAAATTGTTCCATGTTAATGCGGCCGTGCTCTGACATGTAACGATTTACAGCTAATAATGTAAGCCTAACACAGAAACTAACCCTAACCCTCCATCCCAAGCATAACTCAATCCCCACGCAGCTAGGACCTTCCTGCAGCCGGCCAATCAGGAACTTTGGGGGCGTACCCTAGCCTTAAGCTGTCACTCAAGGTCTCCACCCATTATTCTGGTGGAGACATAATACAATTGTACCTCCTCCCTCTAGTCTCCCTCTGTCACCATACATTCTCCCTTCCCTCTGTGGCCACCTCCAGATTCCCTCCCCCCTCCAGACTTTTCTGTCCCTTCACCCCTCTGGACTTCTCGTCCTTCCATCCCTATCAGTTCCTCTGTCCTCCTCCAGACACCTCTGTTCCCATCGCCCCTCCAAACCCCTCTGCCCTCCTTTCCAGACTGCTCTGTTTACTTTAGGCTCCTATGTCTCTCTAGACATCTATACCTCCACCTACAGAGCACTCTATTCCGTTCTCTGACTGAGCCCTCATAGTGAAGGATTAACCCTTTTGCCAAGGTGTTAACTGGCGGAGGGGGTTGTTACAGTGGACACAGGAGCTGAGCCTGTTCCGTACAGCTGACACCCGTCAGCAACGGCTGTCTCCCTCGGAGCTCGCTTAAATTGTAGCTGTTTAGCACTGACCGCGGCATCTAAGGGCTTAAACATCTGACCGCGGCACCTAAACAGAGAGGATCAGCCTTCCTGCAACTTGATTATGTGATGCTGACGGTTGCCCTGGCAACCTGGGGCCTAGTGAAGGATCATAGGCCTGCCATGCAATCAAACCTGTGAAGCTAAAGAAAATGGTAAATTAAGTTAAATATTTAAAAAAATATCTAAAGAATAGAAAATGCCTAATTATCACCGTTGCTTCTGTAAGTCCGTACTATTAAAATGTTGCATAATTTATCCCATACGGTAAACACCATAAACCAAAAAAAATTATAACACAATGCCAGAGTTGCATTTTTGGTCACTCCTCCTCTCCAAAAAATCTTGTATACCCCATAGCAGTACGAAAACAGCTCATCCTGTAAAACATGAGCCCTCAAACAGTCCCACCAACAGTAAAACAAAGCGTTATCCGGTAGGTGTCTGAATGTGGAGACACAGAGCAAGTTATGTTTATCCACAGGACATGGGTAACTTGCTGATCAGTGGGGGTCTCAGTGCTGAGACCACCACCAATCCCCAGAACGGGGTCCCGTGTCCCCCGTCCTCCTCACTGCAGAGAGGAGGAGACTGAATGGAGCGCTGCAGATAGGGAATAAATGGTACCTTTAAAAAATTCAGCTTGTCCCACAAACACAAGTAAGCACTCATACGGCTCTGTCAGCGAAGATAATAAAATATACGGAAAAACAAAGAATGGCTGAGAAGAGCAGGAAGACCCCTCTGCCCAGACTTTAGTAACAACAGTAAGACAATAAATGCGCTATATTGTGCAATACGAAGAGCGCAGTCCATAGAAACCGCAGTACAGCGTCTGCATCACCTGCTGGTGGGGTGGCAGTAGTGTGAAGACAGGACCCGACAGGGCAAGTGAGCCGGAAGCTCGGCATTCAGCTCACCTAAAGTCCAGGTGACTCTCAGACAGTCTAAACCGGTGCTCAGCTATGACAGTCTGTTACTGTGAATGGAGGCGGGCGGCCGGAAGGGATCTCCAGGGCACTCTGCCTCCATTCAGTCAGTGATCATCGTCCCTGGGCCCCAATGCAAAATCTGTAACGGAGCCCCCAAATATAATGCTTTATTCATAGTACTGGGCTCCCTATATGGAGTGGAGAGGCCTTATGGGCCCCCTAAGGCTCCTGGGCCCGGGTGCAACCGCTTCCCCTGCATCCCCTATAGCTATGCCCCTAAAAGCACAGAAGCGATAATCGTTGGGCTGGCGGTCAAGCGAGTAAGCTCCTGACAGTGATCCTGTATAAAAGTACCCTTGAGCCCCCGACATCCGTCCCTTATCGCCCAGTGAATGAGTAAACAGGCAGGCCTTCATCGATGAGCGACTGCATGTTTACACGGGCCGACGGTCGCTTGGTCTTTAGGTGAGCTGAAAGCAAAGCGACTCCAACACATGATCGATTCTCACTCGCTTGCCCTGTCGGGTCCTGTACTTACTGAGGATGACAGTCGCTCGTAATCACTCTTTTGAGCCATTATTTGGTCAACTGTCAACCTATTTTGTTACAAGCACCGTGACCTGTTGTGATCTGCTACATAAACCGTGTGACCTCATCGCTGTCATCTATGACATCATCATCCAGCCACAGACTGACCATGACCTGTTGTGATCTGCTACATAAACCATGTGACCTCATCACTGTCATCTATGACATCATCATCCAGCCACAGACTGACCATGACCTGTTGTGATCTGCTACATAAACCGTGTGACCTCATCGCTCTCATCTATGACATCATCATCCAGCCACAGACTGACCATGACCTGTTGTGATCTGCTACATAAACCGTGTGACCTCATCGCTCTCATCTATGATATCATCATCCAGCCACAGACTGACCATGACCTGTTGTGATCTGCTACATAAACCGTGTGACCTCATCGCTGTCATCTATGACATCATCATCCAGCCACAGACTGACCATGACCTGTTGTGATCTGCTACATAAACCGTGTGACCTCATCGCTGTCATCTATGACATCATCATCCAGCCACAGACTGACCTGCTGGGTCTGATGATGATGGTTGTAGTTTCTCAGCATCCTCAACTATTTAGAGAATCATTTGTGTATTTTTGTGTTTGACCCTTTCCTGACAGGTCAGCTCTCAGTGCCCGCCACATGGTGCCCGCATGAGTTCAGTAAGGTGCAATAACCCTTTCAGTGCTGGGGGTGGGGGAACCATGCCTGAGGCTGCACAGCAAGCAGAGAGGAACTCACAGGAGTAATGAGACACTGCAAGAAATCCTCCTGTAATTGTATCCCAGCCAGAAAGTGGCAGATCCTGTACCCCCTCCCCCTGGACAGGAAACATGCTGCCTTTGATGAGGGCGGCGGGGTGGGGACAGGCCTGGCCAGCACAGGATACGGAGAAGTACGAGGCACAACCTGACTGACTTACTAGGATGCTCTGTGGGGTCACAAGTATCCAACCGTAATGTCTGACAATGAACTCCCAGAAGCCAAAAGATCAAGTCCTTGACAGGTGAGTACCAGACAGATTACAGGCGCTCCCGTCCACCCCATACGGTAGACATCGGAAATCGGAAGAGGAGAAGACCCCACTGACCATAAAAGCTTGCATTCTAAAGAAGAAAAGACCCCACTGACCATAACAGCTTATACTCTATGGCCGCCTGCAGACGGGCGGAAATTCCGCGGCGGGATTCCCCGCAGAATTTCCACACGTACACGCCTGCATAGGATTGCATTACAATACGCAATTCTATGCAGACGGCCGCGGTTTGTCTGCGCAAAATCCAACACAGAAAACAAACCGCGGCATGCTCTATTTCTGTGCGGGGCTCGCAGAGAAACGTCGCTGCCGGCTCCGCTCTGCGTATGCGCCAGCTGCCCGGCAGCCGGCGCATAAAAGAGCCGGAGCTGCGGGAGCGGGTGAGTTCCGCGCTGCTCTCGCAGCCGGATCCGGCCCGGCCGTCTGCAGGCAGCCTATAGGAGAGAGAGGACCCCACTGCGCATAAGAAGTTACACTCCAAAGGAGAGAGGACCCTACTGACCATAAGAGCTTACACTCCATAGGAGAGAAGACTCTACTGACCATAAGAGCTTACACTCTATAGGAGAGAGGACCCTACTGACCATAACAGCTTACACTCTATAGGAGAGAGGACCCTACTGACCATAAGAGCTTACACTCTATAGGAGAGAAGACTCTACTGACCATAAAAGCTTACACTCCATAGGAGAGAGGACCGTACTGACCATAAAAGCTTACAGTCTATAGGAGAGAGGACCCTACTGACCATAAGAGCTTACACTTTATAGGAGAGAGGACCGTACTGACCATAAGAGCTTACACTCTATAGGAGAGAGGACCCCACTGACCATAAGAGCTTACACTCCATAGGAGAGAGGACTCTACTGACCATAAGAGCTTACACTCTATAGGAAAGAGGAACCTACTGACCATAAAAGCTTACACTCCAAAGGAGAGAGGACCCTACTGACCATAAGAGCTTACACTCTATAGGAGAGAGGACCCTACTGACCATAAGAGCTTACACTCTATAGGAGAGAGGACCCTACTGACCATAAGAGCTTACACTCCATAGGAGAGAGGACTCTACTGACCATAAAAGCTTACACTCTATAGGAGAGAGGACCCTACTGACCATAAGAGCTTACACTGTATAGGAGAGAGGACCCTACTGACCATAAGAGCTTGCACTCTATAGGAGAGAGGACTCTACTGACCATAAGAGCTTACACTCTATAGGAGAGAGGACCCTACTGACCATAAGAGCTTACACTGTATAGGAGAGAGGAACCTACTGACCATAAGAGCTTACACTCTACAGGAGAGAGGACGCTACTGACCATAAGAGCTTGCACTCTACAGGAGAGAGAGCACTCCACTGACCATAAGAGCCTGCACTCTATAATAGAAAAGACCCCACTGACCATAGGAACGTATACTGTACAGGAAAGAGGACCTTACTGACCATAAGAGCTTACACTCTACAAGAGAGAGGACCATAAGAGCTTACACTCTACAGGAGAGAGAGAGAGGGCCCCACTGACCATAAGAGCTTACACTCTACAGGAGACAACCCCACCAGTGGCCATAAGAGCTTACACTCTACAGGAGAGAAAGGGCCCCACTGACCATAAGAGCTTACACTCTGCAGGAGAGAGGGCCTTAGTGACCATAGGAGCTTACAATCTACAAGAGAGAGGACCCTACTGACCATAAGAGCTTACACTCTACAGGAGAGAGGACCCTACTGACCATAAGAGCTTACACTCTACAGGAGAGAGGACCCTACTGACCATAAGAGCTTACACTCTACAGGAGAGAGGACCATACTGACTATAAGAGCTTGCACTCTATAGGAGAGAGGACCCCACTGACCATAAGAGCTTACACTCTATAGGAGAGAGGACCCTACTGACCATAAGAGCTTACACTCTACACGAAAGAGGATCATAAAAGCTTGCACTCTATAGTAGAAAAGACCCCACTGACCATAAGAACTTACACTCTACAGGAGAGAGGACCCTACTGACCATAAGAGCTTACACTCTACAGGAGAGAGGGCCTTACTGACCATAAGAGCTTACACTCTACAGAAGAGAGATCATCCCGCTCACCATAAGAGCTTGTACTCTACAAGAGAGAGAGAGAGAGCACCCCACTGACCAGAAGAGCTTACAAGGGATAGGACCCCACTGGCAGGGGTGTAACTATAGGGGATGCGGTTGCTCCCGGGCCCAGAAGTCTTAGGGGGCCCAATAAGGCCTCTCCATATAGTAAGCCTAGTAGTATGAAGAAAGCATTATAGTTGGGGGCCCATTCCAGGTTTTGCATTGGGGCCCAGAAGCTTCAAGTTACGCCTCTGCCCTCTGACCATAAGAGCTTACACTCTATAAAAGACAACCCCATCACCACTTGACGATAAGAGGAACCCGCTTATAGACTCCATGTAATAGAATGATGGTTTATAAATCACTTGCAGACAGAAATCCCCGATATTCAGAATATCTCTATGAAGCGTCCCCTGATAGCATCAGGCCGTACATAGCAGATCTCTGCAGCTAGGGGGCGCAACACAACAATACCAGCAGATAAATTGGGTGTAGTTATTCTGCATCCTCCATAGCAATGTGACGTGTCTGATCCTCGCTGCCTACTGAGTGTTACTCCTTGTCGGCATCCACCTCTCCTTCCCAGAGTGCACACTCCACCTACATCTGTGCAACAGAGAGGCAAACAACTGACCCCCCAGAACCTTCACCCAACCGTGTCCCAGCCTTGGAAGAAGAGCAGAAGCCTTTCCTTCCAGGAGTGTAACCCCCAGAGAAGTCCCCCCCATCTGGAGACACAAGAGGGTCAGCCGCTGGAAGAACAGGCTGCAGATCCGCACCCCGAGACGTTCTCATGAGATGCTGTGTCTGTATGCTGTGCCCTCACCGCGCCCTCTAGTGGTGGTAGTACTAATACCAAGACATGGCACAGATATACAGTCGTGGCCAAAGTTTTAAAGCTGACACTAATGTTGGTTTTCACAAAGTTCTCCGCTGACGTGTTTTTAGCTCTTTCAGGCCTCCTGCACACGGCAGAGCCAGATTCCGTATACCTGCTCTGTCGGCTCCTTTTCTGTACTGCGGATGAACCCGGCGTCGCACATGCTCAGTACAGATTTTTTTTTCAAAAATTTTCTTGTAGAATCCGCGTCCCGTCCGCAATGAACATCGGAAGCCGTCCGTGCGGAATCTGCGTAAGAATGGAGCATGCTGTGATGTTTCCTCCACTTGCGGAAATCGCAATTGGTTTCCGCAGATGTGCAGGAAGAATCGATTTCCCATAGCATGCTATAGGCGTTTTTGCTGCGTATACGCGGTGCGAAGCCTGCCGTGGATTCTGCAGCAAATACCCGCCCGTGAGCAGGAGGCTTAAGGCCAACTTGGCACAGGCGAGTGCGATATAGGGCCGTGAATCCTGCCCCCATATCGCATTCGCCATCCATGTGACAGCCCCATGGATGCGAGGCATTTTCATGTGAAAACAGCCTTGCATCACTTCGGAAATGAAGGGAATCCCCCGCCGCGGCTAAGGAACGCAGAGTTCTCCCATTGCTTACAATCGGGCTGGCGCTGCTGCCACCGGCTCCATTGAAAACAATGGGGCTGTGATGCGAAATCACCAGCCGAATAGACCATGCTGGGATATGTTTCTCGCATTGCAGCGCCATGCAGATAAACATCGCTCATGGGTATTCATAAGAATGGATTCATATTGGTGCATCTCGCAACACAAATCTCGCGCAATTTTCTCGGCCATGTGCAACTGCCTTAGGCAGATGTTTCTAAGGTTACTGGAGGAAAATTATAAGCATTTTATAAGTTTTTACACTTTTAGTGACAAATGCATTAAGTTTAGGCGAAGACTCAATATTTACAGTGTTGCCCCCCCCCCCAAGACTTTTTCGTCCTGGCATGCCTGGGCCAAATCCTGACTGATGGCAGCCCATTCTTCCTAATCATAGAATAGTAGAGTTGGAAGGGACCTCCAGGGTCATCGGGTCCGACCCCCTGCTCAGTGCAGGATCACTAAATCATCCCAGACAGATGTTTGTCCGCCTCTGAAGACTTCCATTTAAAGGAGAACTCACCACCTCCCGTGGCAACCTGTTTCAACCTGGCAATCAGTGCTTTATTACAATTTCTGTGTTTTTGTTTGTCCTTTCACTTTTTGAGCATTCACCACAGCTTCTCAATGGGATTGAGATTGGGGAGTTTCCTGGCCATGGACCCAAAATGTCAATGTTTTATCACCAAGCCACTTAGCTATCACTTGTGACATGGTCCATCATGCTGGAAAAACATTGTTCACCACCACATTGCTCCTGGAGGAGGTTTAGATCCCGTTCGTTATTCATGGCCATGTTCTTATGCTGAGCCCGCTCCCTTGGATGAAAAGTGTCTTCACACATGAAGGGTCTCAGGATGCTTTACTGCCGGCATGACACAGGACTCATGGGTGCGATCAGCTCCTCTTCTCTGGACAATCATTCTAGATGTCCCGAACAATTTGAAGGGGCTTCATCTGAGACATACTGTACAGGGATAGGACTGGGGTGAAGTTATTTTCTCCAATGAACCCCCCTTCAGACTGTTTAAGATACCTGGAAGAAATTGCTTTAAATTTGTAAGAAGAGAAAACCCCCCTTAAAGGAAACCTGTCACAACCTTTCACATCTGTAAACCCCCACGAGTTAATTTTTTTGTCCCTATCTGTAATTATGTATGAAAATTACCATGTAGGAGTCACCGCAAGCACACCCTCTCGCATTGGCGCAGGGGTTTCACAAATCTGGTGTCCAGACCTAACTGTTTTATTTTCGGATTGACACCATATTATCAGTGTTTGCTCCTCATCAGTCCTGAGATTCCCGCATTATATGCACCCCAACAGTGCCGAGTCCCATATGGGGGTGCACACATCTCATCCTTCTCTCTGACTCCTGTCATGGTTTTGTCTCCTCAGATGACCACACTGTAGCTGCTGGTTTTACTCTTATACCACAAGGATGGAGAATGAGCCCCCAAACTCCACCACATCTAGCAGCAGTAGCCGGTCAGCGAACCCCTCAGGATCGGTGTACAGCGGGATTCCAGACCGTCAGACTGTTCAGGTACCAATGATAATAGTCTGTCCGGAAGTCAGACTTTCATCCTTTCACAGAGTACACCACAGGGGGGAGGGGGGTACATGGGATCAGTATCATTATAACTGCAGCAGCCACAGATATACCGGATTGTGCAGAAGTTTTAGGCAGGTGCAGAAGAAATGCTGCAAAGTAAGGATGCTTTCAAAAATAGAAGGGTTAGTAGTTTATTTTTATCAATAAACTGAATGGAAAGTAAATGAAAAAAAGAGAAATGTAAATCCCATCTGTGTTTGCTGTGATGCCCTTGGTACTGTTGTATCTTGTCTCCACCAGAAGAATGGTGGTTTGAAGGCTTGACATTCAGGGGACGCCGACTGCTGTTGATTGGTTGATGCAGCGTGTCACCCGCTGCCATGCCACCCCCGCTCCTAACACTGTGCAAAATCATGTGGCATGTACCCCTGGCAAGCACCCCCCAGCTGACCTGACACTGTCCCATCTCCTGTCGTGTCCCTAGGCTGGCCGCCACCTTGCCCCACCTGCCATGTGTCAGCTGACCTGCTCCCTGGCGGGCAAAGACTTATGTATGTATGGATGGATGGCTGGCCAGGGGAACACACACAACAGCTGCGCACTCCCTTCGGCTGCGGCAGGCTCCTCACGTGCAGCACGTCAATGTTTTCTCAGTCTGCCTGTGAACTTTGCTGCCCGCTGCGCTGTGACTCCGTCAGTCTTGGCAGTGTGGTCCCTGCTTGGTCCGCGGCACACTTGTATCTGCCTGGTTGTGGCACTCTTCCCGGACGGACGGACAGCAATGCAGCCAATCAGCAGCTAGGGGTATGACAGGGGCGTTCCCCTATGCTAAGGGCTGTCAGACCCCTAGCTTCCGGTGTTGACAAGGTACAACAGTGCCGGTGCCCTTTACCTTCACAACAGCATCAGTTTTTCTCAGTATACTTGTACAGTCGGCGATTTGTAGGGTTATAGACAAGTGTATGATTCACCAATTATATCAAACAGGTAATAATGATCATCATTGTGATATGTAGGATGAAACACAGTTACTAACTGAAATAGAAACAGCTGTGTAAGAGGCTTACAACTAGGTGAGGAACAGACAAACTGCTACAGAGCTGAGGTTATGGAAGACAGTTTCTTGCCACAGGTCCTACACCATGGCAAGACTGGAGCAGCAGCAAGATACAAGGTAGTTATACTGCATCTGCAAGGTCTCTTCCTGGCAAAGATTTCACAGCAGACTGGAGTTTCTAGAAGTGCTGCAGAAGAAAGACTCATCATGCTTATTTTCCCGTTAAAATCAAAAGATGTTCAACAGTGCCATCAGCTTACAACTGTCAGAAATCGGTGGAACCCAAGTTAACCCATCTACTGTTCGGAGGAGTCAGGCCAGAAGTGGTCTTCAAGGAGGAATTGTGGCCAAAAACCCATACCTTCCACATAGAAACGAAGGGCAAGTGACTCAACTATGTGCAAAAACATAGGAACTGGGGTGCAATAGAATGGTAGCATGTACTCTGGGCTGATGAGTCAAATATCTTCACCAAAGGGCTAAAGCGCAGTACAATAATGAGTGTCTGCAGGCAGCAGTGATGCATAGTGGAGAGCAGTACAATAATGAGTGTCTGCAGGCAGCAGTGAAGCATGGTGGAGACCTGTACAATAATGAGTGTCTGCAGGTAGCAGTGAAGCATGGTGGAGAGCGGTACAATAATGAGTGTGCAGGCAGCAGTGAAGCATGGTGGAGAGCGGTACAACAATGAGTGTCTGCAGGTAGCAGTGAAGCATGGTGGAGAGCGGTACAAAATGAGTGTCTGCAGGCAGCAGTGAAGCATGGTGGAGAGCGGTACAGTAGAGTGTCTGCAGGCAGCAGTGAAGCATGGCGGAGAGTGGTACAATAATGAGTGTCTGCAGGTAGCAGTGAAGCATGGCGGAGAGCAGTACAATGATGAGTGTCTGCAGGTAGCAGTGAAGCATAGTGGAGAGCGGTACAATAATGAGTGTCTGCAGGCAGCAGTAAAGCATGGTAGAGAGTGGTACAATAATGAGTGTCTGCAGGTAGCAGTAAAGCATGGTGGAGAGCGGTACAGTAGAGTGTCTGCAGGCAGCAGTGAAGCATGGTGGAGAGCGGTACAATAATGAGTGTCTGCAGGTAACAGTGAAGAATGGTGGAGAGTGGTACAATAATGAGTGTCTTCAGGTAGCAGTGAGGCATGGTGGAGAGCGGTACAAAAATGAGTGTCTGCAGGTAGCAGTAAAGCATGGTGGAGAGCGGTACAATAATGAGTGTCTGCAGGCAGCAGTGAAGCATGGTGGAGAGCTGTATAATAATGACTGTCTGCAGGTAGCAGGGAGGCATGGTGGAGAGCGGTACAAAATGAGTGTCTGCAGGCAGCAGTGAAGCATGGTGGAGAGCGGTACAGTAGAGTGTCTGCAGGCAGCAGTGAAGCATGGTGGAGAGCGATACAATAATGAGTGTCTGCACGTAGCAGTGAAGCAAGGTGGAGAGTGGTACAGTAGAGTGTCTGCAGGCAGCAGTGAAACATGGGGAGAGCGGTACAATAATGAGTGTCTGCAGGCAGCAGTGAAGCATGGGGGAGAGCGGTACAGTAGAGTGTCTGCAGGCAGCAGTGAAACATGGGGGAGAGCGGTACAATAATGAGTGTCTGCAGGCAGCAGTGAAGCATGGGGGAGAGCGGTACAATAGTGACTGTCTGCAGGCAGCTGTGAAGCATGGCGTAGAGCGGTACAATAATGAGTGTCTGCAGTCAGCTGTGAAGCATGCTGGAGAGCGGTACAATAATGAGTGTCTGCAGGCAGCAGTGAAGAATTGTGGAGAGTAGTACAATAATGAGTGTCTGTAGGCAGCAGTGAAGCATGGGGGAGAGCGGTACAATAGTGACTGTCTGCAGGCAGCAGTGAAGCATGGTGGAGAGTAGTACAATGATGAGTGTCTGCAGGCAGCTGTGACGCATGGTGGAGGTTCCTTGGAAGTTTGGGGCTGAATTTCAGCACATAGAGTTGGTCAGGATTAATGGCGTCCTTAATGTTGAGAAATACAAGCAGATACTTACCCATCATGCACAACCATCAGGGAGGCTTCTTATTGGCTCCAAATTTATTCTACAGCTGGACAACAACCCCCAACATCCAACCAATGTCATCAAAAACCATCTTCAGTCTAAAGAAGAACAAGGAGTCCTGGAAGTGATGATTTGACCACCAAAGAGCCCTGATATCACATCATCCAGTCTGTCTGGGATTACATGAAGAGACAGAAGGATCTGTGCTTAGTTCTCCAAGATGTCAGGAACAACCTCCCTGCCGATTTCCTTCAAAAACTGTGTGCCAGTGTACCTAGAAGAATTGGTGGAAGGTAAAGGGCGCTCACACCAAATATTGATCTGATTTACATTTCACTTTTCTTCGGTCACTTTGCATTCTGTTAATGGACAAAAATAAACTATTATCACTTCTACTTCTGAAAGCGTTCCCTGCACACCTGCCTAAAACTTTTGCACAGTACTGTACTTTCTGAGGGGTCCATGATAGACTAGCAGCACATCGATGTGATTGTCCCTTTGTGTTACCTCACATTATAATGCACATGTACCATGGTCGTGGGGAGGTTTCCAGACTTTGCAGCCGGGTTCAGAAGCTTCTTATTAACGAAGCAATATATCCTGTGACCCTGACTGGCTGTGTGGAAGCTTCTGACCCTCAGAGCTTACATTCTGGTTGTACTGCAGGCAGTGAATTCCTGGAGCACATTGATGTGGGGTCTCCTCCCTCTTCCTCTCTGCTCTTTGTATGGTCTGTAAGAAAGATGTCAGGAGGGGGCAGAGGGTATTAGTGAGGCAGCGCACATGCATCCCGGGCAGAAGACTAGTGAGGCACTGCACACATGATACAGCCCCAACAAAGACACTGGATGAAACCTCTCTGGTAACTGGTTATGTGTATTACTGTCCTGCTAATAGAAGTCTGCACGGTGACGTCACTGCAGAGTATTCCCACCTGTACTGTAATGTGACTGCTGAGTACCTGCCTGTACTGTAATGTGACTGCTGAGTACCTGCCCGTACCGTATTGTGACTGCTGAGTACCTGCGCACACTGTAATGTGACTGCTGAGTACCTGCCTGTACTGTAATGTGACTGCTGAGTACCTGCCTGTACTGTAATGTGACTGCTGAGTACCTGCCTGTACTGTAATGTGACTGCTGAGTACCTGCCTGTACTGTAATGTGACTGCTGAGTACCTGCCTGTACCGTAGTGTGACTGCTGAGTACCTGCCTGTACCGTAGTGTGACTGCTGAGTACCTGCCTGCACTGTAATGTGACTGCCGAGTACCTGCCTGTACTGTAATGTGACTGCTGAGTACCTGCCTGCAATGTAATGCGACTGATGAGTACCTGCCTGTACTGTAATGTGACTGCTGAGTACCTGCCTGTACCGTAGTGTGACTGCTGAGTACCTGCCTGTACCGTAGTGTGACTGCTGAGTACCTGCCTGTACTGTAATGTGACTGCTGAGTACCTGCCTGAAATGTAATGTGACTGCCGAGTACCTGCCTGTACTGTAATGTGACTGCTGAGTACCTGCCTGCAATGTAATGCGACTGCTGAGTACCTGCCTGTACTGTAATGTGACTGCTGAGTACCTGCCTGTACCGTAGTGTGACTGCTGAGTACCTTTCTGTACTGTAATGTGACTGCTGAGTACCTTTCTGTACTGTAATGTGACTGCTGAGTACCTGCCTGCACTGTAATGTGACTGCTGAGTACTTGCCTGTACCGTAATGTGACTGCTGAGTACCTGCCTCTACCGTAATGTGACTGCTGAGTACCTGCCTGTACCGTAATGTGACTGCTGAGTACCTGCCTGTACTGTAATGTGACTGCTGAGTACCTGCCTGAAATGTAATGTGACTGATGAGTACCTGCCTACACTGTATTGTGACTGCTGAGTACCTGCCTGTACTGTAATGTGACTGCTGAGTACCTGCCTGTACTGTAATGTGACTGCTGAGTACCTGCCTGTACTGTATTGTGACTGCTGAGTACCTGCCTGAAATGTAATGTGACTGCTGAGTACCTGCCTGCACTGTAATGTGACTGCTGAGTACTTGCCTGTACCGTAATGTGACTGCTGAGTACCTGCCTGTACCGTAATGTGACTGCTGAGTACCTGCCTGAAATGTAATGTGACTGCTGAGTACCTGCCTACACTGTATTGTGACTGCTGAGTACCTGCCTGTACTGTAATGTGACTGCTGAGTACCTGCCTGTACTGTAATGTGACTGCTGAGTACCTGCCTGTACTGTAATGTGACTGTTGAATACCTGCCAGCACTGTAATGTGACTGCTGAGTACCTGCCAGCACTGTAATGTGACTGCTGAGTACCTGCCTGCACTGTAATGTGACTGCTGAGTACCTTTCTGAAATGTAATGTAACTGGTGTGTACCTTCCTGTACTGCATTGTGACTGCTGAGTACCTGCCTGAAATGTAATGTGACTGCTGAGTACCTGCCTGAAATGTAATGTGACTGCTGAGTACCTGCCTACACTGTATTGTGACTGCTGAGTACCTGCCTGCACTGTATTGTGACTGCTGAGTACCTGCCTGAAATGTAATGTGACTGCTGAGTACCTGCCCGCACTGTAATGTGACTGCTGAGTACCTGCCCGCACTGTAATGTGACTGTTGAGTACCTGCCAGCACTGTAATGTGACTGCTGAGTACCTGCCTGCACTGTAATGTGACTGCTGAGTGCCTTCCTGCACTGTAATGTGACTGCTGAGTACCTGCCAGCACTGTAATGTGACTGCTGAGTACCTGCCAGCACTGTAATGTGACTGCTGAGTACCTGCCTACACTGTAATGTGACTGCTGAGTACCTGCCTGCACTGTAATGTGACTGCTGAGTACCTTTCTGAAATGTAATGTAACTGGTGTGTACCTTCCTGTACTGCATTGTGACTGCTGAGTACCTGCCTGAAATGTAATGTGACTGCTGAGTACCTGCCTGCACTGTATTGTGACTGCTGAGTACCTGCCTGAAATGTAATGTGACTGCTGAGTACCTGCCCGCACTGTAATGTGACTGCTGAGTACCTGCCCGCACTGTAATGTGACTGTTGAGTACCTGCCAGCACTGTAATGTGACTGCTGAGTACCTGCCTGCACTGTAATGTGACTGCTGAGTGCCTTCCTGCACTGTAATGTGACTGCTGAGTACCTGCCCGCACTGTAATGTGACTGCTGAGTACCTGCCCGCACTGTAATGTGACTGTTGAGTACCTGCCAGCACTGTAATGTGACTGCTGAGTACCTGCCTGCACTGTAATGTGACTGCTGAGTGCCTTCCTGCACTGTACTGTGACTGCTGAGTACCTTCCTGAAATGTATTGTGACTGCCGAGTACCGGCCCATACCACAGTATGGCTGCCAAGTACTTGTACGGTAGTATGGCTACTGAGTACTGTGGTATGGCTGCTGAGTACCGGCCAGTACCGCAGTATGGCTGCTGAGTACCGGCCCGTACCGCAGTATGGCTGCTGAGTGCCGGCCCGTACCGCAGTATGGCTGCTGAGTGCCGGCCCGTACTGCAGTATGGCTGCCGAGCACCTGCCCGTATGGTAGTATGGCTGCTGAGTACCTGCCCGTACGGTAGTATGGCTGCTGAGTACCTGCCCGTAAGGTAGTATGGCTGCCGAGTACCGGCCCGTACAGTAGCATGGCTGCCGAGTACCATGGTATGGCTGCTTAGTACCTGCCCGTACAGTAGTATGGCTGCCGAGTACCATGGTATGGCTGCCGAGTACCTGCCCGTAGAGTAGTATGGCTGCCGAGTACCTGCCCGTACGGTAGTATGGCTGCCGAGTACCGGCCCGTACAGTAGTATGGCTGCCAAGTACCACGGTATGGCTGCGGAGTACCTGCCCGTACGGTAGTATGGCCGCCGAGTACCTGCCCATACAGGAGTATGGCTGCCGAGTACCATGGTATGGCTGCCGAGTACCTGCCCGTACGGTAGTATGGCTGCCAAGTACCACGGTATGGCTGCCGAGTACCTGCCCGTACGGTAGTATGGCCGCCGAGTACCTGCCCATACAGGAGTATGGCTGCCGAGTACCATGGTATGGCTGCCGAGTACCTGCCCGTACGGTAGTATGGCTGCCAAGTACCACGGTATGGCTGCTGAGTACCGGCCCGTACAGTAGTATGGCTACTGAGTACCTTCCCATACCGCAGTATGGCTGATGCGTACCTCCCTGTACAGTAGTATGGCTGCCGAGTACCTCCCCGTACAGTAGTATGGCTGCTGAGTACCTGCCCGTACCGCAGTATGGCTGCCGAGTACCACGGTATGGCTGCTGAGTACCTGCCCGTACCGCAGTATGGCTGCCGAGTACCACGGTATGGCTGCCGAGTACCGGCCCGTACGGTAGTATGGCTGCCGAGTACCGGCCCGTACCGCAGTATGGCTGCCGAGTACCGGCCCGTACCGCAGTATGGCTGCCGAGTACCACGGTATGGCTGCTGAGTACCTGCCCGTACCGCAGTATGGCCCGTACGGTAGTATGGCTGCCGAGTACCGGCCCGTACCGCAGTATGGCTGCCGAGTACCACGGTATGGCTGCTGAGTACCGGCCCGTACGGTAGTATGGCTGCCGAGTACCTGCCCGTACCGCAGTATGGCTGCCGAGTACCACGGTATGGCTGCTGAGTACCTGCCCGTACCGCAGTATGGCTGCCGAGTACCACGGTATGGCTGCTGAGTACCACGGTATGGCTGCTGAGTACCTGCCCGTACCGCAGTATGGCTGCTGAGTACCACAGTATGGCTGCTGAGTACCTGCCCGTACCGCAGTATGGCTGCTGAGTACCTGCCCGTACCGCAGTATGGCTGCTGAGTACCTGCCCGTACCGCAGTATGGCTGCTGAGCACCTGCCCGTACCGCAGTATGGCTGCTGAGCACCTGCCCGTACCGCAGTATGGCTGCCGAGCACCTGCCCGTACCGCAGTATGGCTGCCGAGGACCACGGTATGGCTGCTGAGTACCTGCCCGTACTGCAGTATGGCTGCTGAGTACCTGCCCGTACCGCAGTATGGCTGCTGAGCACCTGCCCGTACCGCAGTATGGCCCGTACGGTAGTATGGCTGCCGAGTACCGGCCCGTACCGCAGTATGGCTGCCGAGTACCACGGTATGGCTGCTGAGTACCTGCCCGTACTGCAGTATGGCTGCTGAGTACCTGCCCGTACTGCAGTATGGCTGCTGAGTACCTGCCCGTACTGCAGTATGGCTGCTGAGTACCTGCCCGTACTGCAGTATGGCTGCCGAGTACCTGCCCGTACTGCAGTATGGCTGCCGAGTACCTGCCCGTACCGCAGTATGGCTGCCGAGTACCTGCCCGTACCGCAGTATGGCTGCTGAGCACCTGCCCGTACCGCAGTATGGCTGCTGAGCACCTGCCCGTACCGCAGTATGGCTGCTGAGCACCTGCCCGTACCGCAGTATGGCTGCCGAGCACCTGCCCGTACCGCAGTATGGCTGCCGAGGACCACGGTATGGCTGCTGAGTACCTGCCCGTACTGCAGTATGGCTGCTGAGTACCTGCCCGTACCGCAGTATGGCTGCTGAGCACCTGCCCGTACCGCAGTATGGCCCGTACGGTAGTATGGCTGCCGAGTACCGGCCCGTACCGCAGTATGGCTGCCGAGTACCACGGTATGGCTGCTGAGTACCTGCCCGTACTGCAGTATGGCTGCTGAGTACCTGCCCGTACTGCAGTATGGCTGCTGAGTACCTGCCCGTACTGCAGTATGGCTGCTGAGTACCTGCCCGTACTGCAGTATGGCTGCCGAGTACCTGCCCGTACTGCAGTATGGCTGCCGAGTACCTGCCCGTACCGCAGTATGGCTGCTGAGTACCTGCCCGTACCGCAGTATGGCTGCTGAGTACCTGCCCGTACCGCAGTATGGCTTCTGAGTACCTGCCCGTACCGCAGTATGGCTGCCGAGTACCACGGTATGGCTGCTGAGTACCTGCCCGTACCGCAGTATGGCTGCTGAGTACCTGCCCGTACCGCAGTATGGCTGCTGAGTACCTGCCCGTACCGCAGTATGGCTGCTGAGTACCTGCCCGTACCGCAGTATGGCTTCTGAGTACCTGCCCGTACCGCAGTATGGCTGCCGAGTACCACGGTATGGCTGCTGAGTACCTGCCCGTACCGCAGTATGGCTGCTGAGTACCTGCCCGTACCACGGTATGGCTGCTGAGTACCTGCCCGTACCGCAGTATGGCTGCTGAGTACCTGCCCATGCTGCCCGGCATCAGTTGGGGGCTGTGAACTGGTTTTTCCAGCTCTGGCTCCGGGATGATGAAGAAGCTGTCACCCTGCGCTGCTAGAGGGGGAGGACAGTGATGGATGAGCCTCCACATCCGGGAGCCAGAGCACCCCTCCATACAAGACTGCATTGTGCCAGGTCTCATAGAAGGGGGTAAGCTCGCCTCTTCACCCCTCTTAACCTCTGACTTTCCCCACCTTCCTGAAGAATGTTAACTGCTTGTGTGCCGGAGCCTCCTGACTTCTCTCTGAACTGTCCGCCTTTTTCTGAGGGTCAGTTATCCACTGCCTGGTAGGGGCCACAAGAGGGAGCCGCGCTGGGGGATGGTCTGTACACAGATACGGCGGTCATCACTCTGCACATTGTTGGGCGGGTAGAAGGGGACTGCCGGCACACCCTCTACACCCCAAGAATCTGCCCCGCTCCCCTCCCTGCTCCTTGATCTGGTATCTCAGTATATTCTCAGCCGCTCCAAGCCTCCTTACAAGTTCTGCAACTTTCTAATATACTTTGTTGTTTCCATTTCTTGTCATTTGCAAGATCTCTGCTTCCTGTTAGTGAATGGAAACATTCTTCTCTACAACCAGAGGATGATAATCCATCCTCATTTAGTCCTCCTCTCCAGATTATGGTTATACTGCACTGACACATTGTAACAAACACTGCGCAGTGAGGATATTTATATGTTGGGGCCATGATGTCACCGCTGTATAATAAGGTGTATAATGACTGCAGTCTCCCCCACAGGTGATCCAGCAGGCCCTGACCCGCCAGCCAAACACAGCAGCGCAGTATCTGCAGCAGATGTACGCCGCCCAGCAGCAGCACCTAATGCTGCAGACTGCAGCTCTGCAACAGCAGCAGCACCTGAGCAGCGCACAGCTGCAGAGCCTGGCCACAGCCCAGCAGGTGAGTGCCTCGTCCGCTGCGGATGGTGAGGGGAGTAGTCCATATGGTACTAACCTCTCACTGTGTTTCTAGGCCAGCCTGGCAGCCAGCAGAACACCCACCGCAATCAGCTCCCCACAGCAGAGTCCATCCCAGCCGCTGACGGTGAGTCTTAGGCCACCAGGTGGCACTGCAGTCAAACGTCTGTGTAATGTAGAATATGTATCGGGGGGCACGCTGTGTAATGTAGATTGTGTATCGGGGGGCACGCTGTATAATGTAGATTGTGTATCGGGGGGCACGCTGTATAATGTAGATTATGTATCGGGGGGCACGCTGTATAATGTAGATTATGTATCGGGAGGCACGCTGTATAATGTAGATTATGTATCGGGGGCACGCTGTGTAATGTAGATTATGTATCGGGGGGCACGCTGTATAATGTAGATTATGTATCGGGGGGCACGCTGTATAATGTAGATTATGTATCGGGGGGCACGCTGTATAATGTAGATTATGTATCGGGGGGCACGCTGTATAATGTAGAATATGTATCGGGGGGCACGCTGTATAATGTAGATTATGTATCGGGGGGCACGCTGTGTAATGTAGATTATGTATCCGGGGGGCACGCTGTGTAATGTAGATTATGTATCCGGGGGGCATGCTGTATAATGTAGATTATGTATCGGGGGGCACGCTGTATAATGTAGATTATGTATCGGGGGGGCACGCTGTATAATGTAGATTATGTATCGGGGGGCATGCTGTATAATGTAGATTATGTATCGGGGGGGCACGCTGTATAATGTAGATTATGTATCGGGGGGTACATGCTGTATAATGTAGATTGTGTATCGGGGGGCACGCTGTGTAATGTAGATTATGTATCGGGGGGGCACGCTGTATAATGTAGATTATGTATCGGGGGGCATGCTGTATAATGTAGATTATGTATCGGGGGCACGCTGTATAATGTAGATTGTGTATCGGGGTACATGCTATATAATGTAGATTATGTATCGGGGGGCACGCTGTATAATGTAGATTATGTATCGGGGGGCATGCTGTATAATGTAGATTATGTATCCGGGGGGCATGCTGTATAATGTAGATTGTGTATCGGGGGGCACGCTGTATAATGTAGATTATGTATCGGGGGGCATGCTGTATAATGTAGATTATGTATCGGGGGCACGCTGTATAATGTAGATTGTGTATCGGGGTACATGCTATATAATGTAGATTATGTATCGGGGGGCACGCTGTATAATGTAGATTGTGTATCGGGGTACATGCTATATAATGTAGATTATGTATCGGGGGGCACGCTGTATAATGTAGATTGTGTATCGGGGTACATGCTATATAATGTAGATTATGTATCGGGGGGCACGCTGTATAATGTAGATTATGTATCGGGGGGCACGCTGTGTAATGTAGATTATGTATCGGGGGGCACGCTGTATAATGTAGATTGTGTATCGGGGGGCACGCTGTATAATGTAGATTATGTATCGGGGTACATGCTGTATAATGTAGATTATGTATCGGGGGGCACGCTGTATAATGTAGATTATGTATCGGAGGCACGCTGTGTAATGTAGATTATGTATCGGGGGCACGCTGTATAATGTAGATTATGTATCGGGGTACATGCTGTATAATGTAGATTATGTATCGGGGGGCACGCTGTATAATGTAGATTATGTATCGGGGGGCACGCTGTATAATGTAGATTATGTATCGGGGGGCACGCTGTATAATGTAGATTATGTATCGGGGGGCATGCTGTATAATGTAGATTATGTATCGGGGGGCATGCTGTGTAATGTAGATTATGTATCGGGGGCACGCTGTATAATGTAGATTATGTATCGGGGGGCACGCTGTATAATGTAGATTATGTATCGGGGGGCACGCTGTATAATGTAGATTATGTATCGGGGTACATGCTGTATAATGTAGATTGTGTATCGGGGGGCACGCTGTATAATGTAGATTATGTATCGGGGTACATGCTGTATAATGTAGATTATGTATCGGGGGGCATGCTGTGTAATGTAGATTATGTATCGGGGGCACGCTGTGTAATGTAGATTATGTATCGGGGGGCATGCTGTGTAATGTAGATTATGTATCGGGGGCACGCTGTATAATGTAGATTATGTATCGGGGGGCATGCTGTATAATGTAGATTATGTATCGGGGGGCATGCTGTGTAATGTAGATTATGTATCGGGGTACATGCTGTATAATGTAGATTATGTATCGGGGTACATGCTGTATAATGTAGATTATGTATCGGGGGGCACGCTGTGTAATGTAGATTATGTATCGGGGGGCACGCTGTATAATGTAGATTGTGTATCGGGGTACATGCTGTATAATGTAGATTATGTATCGGGGTACACGCTGTATAATGTAGATTATGTATCGGGGTACATGCTGTGTGATGTAGATTATGTATCGGGGGGCACGCTGTATAATGTAGATTATGTATCGGGGGGCACGCTGTATAATGTAGATTGTGTATCGGGGGGCACGCTGTATAATGTAGATTATGTATCGGGGGGGCACGCTGTGTAATGTAGATTGTGTATCGGGGTACATGCTGTATAATGTAGATTATGTATGGGGGGGCACGCTGTATAATGTAGATTATGTATCGGGGTGCATGCTGTATAATGTAGATTATGTATCGGGGTACATGCTGTGTGATGTAGATTATGTATCGGGGGGCACGCTGTATAATGTAGATTATGTATCGGGGGGCACGCTGTATAATGTAGATTGTGTATCGGGGGGCACGCTGTATAATGTAGATTATGTATCGGGGGGGCACGCTGTGTAATGTAGATTATGTATCGGGGTACATGCTGTATAATGTAGATTATGTATCGGGGGGCACGCTGTATAATGTAGATTATGTATCGGGGTACATGCTGTATAATGTAGATTATGTATCGGGGGGCACGCTGTATAATGTAGATTATGTATCGGGGTACATGCTGTATAATGTAGATTATGTATCGGGGTACATGCTGTATAATGTAGATTATGTATCGGGGTACATGCTGTATAATGTAGATTATGTATCGGGGTACATGCTGTATAATGTAGATTATGTATCGGGGTACATGCTGTATAATGTAGATTATGTATCGGGGGGCACGCTGTATAATGTAGATTGTGTATCGGGGTACATGCTGTATAATGTAGATTATGTATCGGGGTACACGCTGTATAATGTAGATTATGTATCGGGGTACATGCTGTGTGATGTAGATTATGTATCGGGGGGCACGCTGTATAATGTAGATTATGTATCGGGGGGCACGCTGTATAATGTAGATTGTGTATCGGGGGGCACGCTGTATAATGTAGATTATGTATCGGGGGGGCACGCTGTGTAATGTAGATTGTGTATCGGGGTACATGCTGTATAATGTAGATTATGTATGGGGGGGCACGCTGTATAATGTAGATTATGTATCGGGGTGCATGCTGTATAATGTAGATTATGTATCGGGGTACATGCTGTGTGATGTAGATTATGTATCGGGGGGCACGCTGTATAATGTAGATTATGTATCGGGGGGCACGCTGTATAATGTAGATTATGTATCGGGGGGCACGCTGTATAATGTAGAATATGTATCGGGGGGCACGCTGTATAATGTAGATTATGTAGCGGGGGGCACGCTGTATAATGTAGATTATGTATCGGGGGGCACGCTGTATAATGTAGATTGTGTATCGGGGGGCACGCTGTATAATGTAGATTATGTATCGGGGGGGCACGCTGTGTAATGTAGATTATGTATCGGGGTACATGCTGTATAATGTAGATTATGTATCGGGGGGGCACGCTGTATAATGTAGATTATGTATCGGGGTACATGCTGTATAATGTAGATTATGTATCGGGGTACATGCTGTATAATGTAGATTATGTATCGGGGGGCACGCTGTATAATGTAGATTATGTATCGGGGTACATGCTGTATAATGTAGATTATGTATCGGGGGGCACGCTGTATAATGTAGATTATGTATCGGGGGCACGCTGTATAATGTAGATTATGTATCGGGGGGCACGCTGTATAATGTAGATTATGTATCGGGGGGCACGCTGTATAATGTAGATTATGTATCGGGGGGCACGCTGTATAATGTAGATTGTGTATCGGGGGGCACGCTGTATAATGTAGATTGTGTATCGGGGGGCACGCTGTATAATGTAGATTGTGTATCGGGGGGCACGCTGTATAATGTAGATTATGTATCGGGGGGCACGCTGTATAATGTAGATTATGTATCGGGGGGCACGCTGTGTAATGTAGATTATGTATCGGGGGGCACGCTGTATAATGTAGATTATGTATCGGGGCGCACGCTGTATAATGTAGATTGTGTATCGGGGGGCACGCTGTATAATGTAGATTGTGTATCGGGGTACACGCTGTATAATGTAGATTATGTATCGGGAGGCACGCTGTATAATGTAGATTATGTATCGGGGGGCACGCTGTATAATGTAGATTATGTATCGGGGGGCACGCTGTATAATGTAGATTATGTATCGGGGTACATGCTGTGTAATGTAGATTATGTATCGGGGGGCACGCTGTATAATGTAGATTATGTATCGGGGTACATGCTGTATAATGTAGATTGTGTATCGGGGGGCACGCTGTATAATGTAGATTGTGTATCGGGGGGGCACGCTGTATAATGTAGATTGTGTATCGGGGGCACGCTGTATAATGTAGATTATGTATCGGGGTACATGCTGTATAATGTAGATTATGTATCGGGGGGCACGCTGTATAATGTAGATTATGTATCGGGGGGCACGCTGTATAATGTAGAATATGTATCGGGGGGCACGCTGTATAATGTAGATTATGTGTCGGGGCGCACGCTGTATAATGTAGATTATGTATCGGGGGGCACGCTGTATAATGTAGATTATGTATCGGGGGGCACGCTGTATAATGTAGATTATGTATCGGGGGGGCACGCTGTATAATGTAGATTATGTATCGGGGGGCACGCTGTATAATGTAGATTATGTATCGGGGGGCACGCTGTGTAATGTAGATTATGTATCGGGGGGCACGCTGTATAATGTAGATTGTGTATCGGGGGGCACGCTGTATAATGTAGATTATGTATCGGGGGGCACGCTGTATAATGTAGATTATGTATCGGGGGGCACGCTGTATAATGTAGATTATGTATCGGGGGGCACGCTGTATAATGTAGATTATGTATCGGGGCGCACGCTGTATAATGTAGATTGTGTATCGGGGGGCACGCTGTATAATGTAGATTATGTATCGGGGGGCACGCTGTATAATGTAGATTATGTATCGGGGTACATGCTGTGTAATGTAGATTATGTATCGGGGGGCACGCTGTATAATGTAGATTATGTATCGGGGTACATGCTGTATAATGTAGATTGTGTATCGGGGGGCACGCTGTATAATGTAGATTGTGTATCGGGGGGGCACGCTGTATAATGTAGATTGTGTATCGGGGGCACGCTGTATAATGTAGATTATGTATCGGGGTACATGCTGTATAATGTAGATTATGTATCGGGGGGCACGCTGTATAATGTAGATTATGTATCGGGGGGCACGCTGTATAATGTAGAATATGTATCGGGGGGCACGCTGTATAATGTAGATTATGTGTCGGGGCGCACGCTGTATAATGTAGATTATGTATCGGGGGGCACGCTGTATAATGTAGATTATGTATCGGGGGGCACGCTGTATAATGTAGATTATGTATCGGGGGGGCACGCTGTATAATGTAGATTATGTATCGGGGGGCACGCTGTATAATGTAGATTATGTATCGGGGGGCACGCTGTGTAATGTAGATTATGTATCGGGGGGCACGCTGTATAATGTAGATTGTGTATCGGGGGGCACGCTGTATAATGTAGATTATGTATCGGGGGGCACGCTGTATAATGTAGATTATGTATCGGGGGGCACGCTGTGTAATGTAGATTATGTATCGGGGTACATGCTGTATAATGTAGATTATGTATCGGGGGGCACGCTGTATAATGTAGATTATGTATCGGGGGGCATGCTGTGTAATGTAGATTATGTATCGGGGTACATGCTGTATAATGTAGATTATGTATCGGGGGGCACGCTGTATAATGTAGATTGTGTATCGGGGGGGCACGCTGTGTAATGTAGATTGCGTATCGGGGTGCATGCTGTATAATGTAGATTGTGTATCGGGGGGCACGCTGTATAATGTAGATTATGTATCGGGGGGCACGCTGTATAATGTAGATTATGTATCGGGGGGCACGCTGTGTAATGTAGATTATGTATCGGGGTACATGCTGTGTAATGTAGATTATGTATCGGGGTACATGCTGTATAATGTAGAATATGTATCGGGGGGCACGCTGTATAATGTAGATTATGTATCGGGGGGCACGCTGTATAATGTAGATTATGTATCGGGGGGCACGCTGTATAATGTAGAATATGTATCGGGGGGCACGCTGTATAATGTAGATTATGTATCGGGGGGCACGCTGTATAATGTAGATTATGTATCGGGGTACATGCTGTATAATGTAGATTATGTATCGGGGGGCACGCTGTATAATGTAGATTATGTATCGGGGGGCACGCTGTATAATGTAGATTATGTATCGGGGGGCATGCTGTATAATGTAGATTGTGTATCGGGGGGCACGCTGTATAATGTAGAATATGTATCGGGGGGCACGCTGTATAATGTAGATTGTGTATCGGGGTACATGCTGTGTAATGTAGATTATGTATCGGGGGGCACGCTGTATAATGTAGATTATGTATCGGGGGGCACGCTGTATAATGTAGGTTATGTATCGGGGTACATGCTGTATAATGTAGATTATGTATCGGGGGGCACGCTGTATAATGTAGAATATGTATCGGGGGGCACGCTGTATAATGTAGGTTATGTATCGGGGTACATGCTGTATAATGTAGATTATGTATCGGGGGCACGCTGTATAATGTAGATTGTGTATCGGGGGGCACGCTGTATAATGTAGATTATGTATCGGGGGCACGCTGTATAATGTAGATTATGTATCGGGGGGCACGCTGTGTAATGTAGATTATGTATCCGGGGGGCACGCTGTGTAATGTAGATTATGTATCCGGGGGGCATGCTGTATAATGTAGATTATGTATCGGGGGGCACGCTGTATAATGTAGATTATGTATCGGGGGGGCACGCTGTATAATGTAGATTATGTATCGGGGGGTACATGCTGTATAATGTAGATTGTGTATCGGGGGGCACGCTGTGTAATGTAGATTATGTATCGGGGGGGCACGCTGTATAATGTAGATTATGTATCGGGGGGCATGCTGTATAATGTAGATTATGTATCGGGGGCACGCTGTATAATGTAGATTGTGTATCGGGGTACATGCTATATAATGTAGATTATGTATCGGGGGGCACGCTGTATAATGTAGATTATGTATCGGGGGGCATGCTGTATAATGTAGATTATGTATCCGGGGGGCATGCTGTATAATGTAGATTGTGTATCGGGGGGCACGCTGTATAATGTAGATTATGTATCGGGGGGCACGCTGTATAATGTAGATTGTGTATCGGGGTACATGCTATATAATGTAGATTATGTATCGGGGGCACGCTGTATAATGTAGATTGTGTATCGGGGTACATGCTATATAATGTAGATTATGTATCGGGGGGCACGCTGTATAATGTAGATTGTGTATCGGGGTACATGCTATATAATGTAGATTATGTATCGGGGGGCACGCTGTATAATGTAGATTGTGTATCGGGGTACATGCTATATAATGTAGATTATGTATCGGGGTACATGCTGTATAATGTAGATTATGTATCGGGGGGCACGCTGTGTAATGTAGATTATGTATCGGGGGGCACGCTGTATAATGTAGATTGTGTATCGGGGGGCACGCTGTATAATGTAGATTATGTATCGGGGTACATGCTGTATACTGTAGATTATGTATTGGGGGGCACGCTGTATAATGTAGATTATGTATCGGGGGGCACGCTGTATAATGTAGATTATGTATCGGGGTACATGCTGTATAATGTAGATTGTGTATCGGGGTACATGCTGTATAATGTAGATTATGTATCGGGGGCACGCTGTGTACTGTAGATTGTGTATCGGGGGGCACGCTGTATAATGTAGATTATGTATCGGGGTACACGCTGTATAATGTAGATTGTGTATCGGGGGGCACGCTGTATAATGTAGATTATGTATCGGGGGGCACGCTGTGTGATGTAGATTATGTATCGGGGGGCACGCTGTATAATGTAGATTATGTATCGGGGGGTACGCTGTATAATGTAGATTATGTATCGGGGGGTACGCTGTATAATGTAGATTATGTATCGGGGGCACGCTGTATAATGTAGATTATGTATCGGGGTACATGCTGTATAATGTAGATTATGTATCGGGGGGCACGCTGTATAATGTAGATTATGTATCGGGGGGCACGCTGTATAATGTAGATTATGTATCGGGGGGCACGCTGTATAATGTAGATTATGTATCGGAGGCACGCTGTGTAATGTAGATTATGTATCGGGGGCACGCTGTATAATGTAGATTATGTATCGGGGTACATGCTGTATAATGTAGATTATGTATCGGGGGGCACGCTGTATAATGTAGATTATGTATCGGAGGCACGCTGTGTAATGTAGATTATGTATCGGGGGCACGCTGTATAATGTAGATTATGTATCGGGGTACATGCTGTATAATGTAGATTATGTATCGGGGGGCACGCTGTATAATGTAGATTATGTATCGGGGGGCACGCTGTATAATGTAGATTATGTATCGGGGGGCACGCTGTATAATGTAGATTATGTATCGGGGGGCATGCTGTATAATGTAGATTATGTATCGGGGGGCACGCTGTATAATGTAGATTATGTATCGGGGGGCATGCTGTATAATGTAGATTATGTATCGGGGGGCATGCTGTGTAATGTAGATTATGTATCGGGGGCACGCTGTGTAATGTAGATTATGTATCGGGGGGCATGCTGTGTAATGTAGATTATGTATCGGGGGCACGCTGTATAATGTAGATTATGTATCGGGGGGCATGCTGTATAATGTAGATTATGTATCGGGGGGCATGCTGTGTAATGTAGATTATGTATCGGGGTACATGCTGTATAATGTAGATTATGTATCGGGGGGCATGCTGTATAATGTAGATTATGTATCGGGGGGCATGCTGTGTAATGTACATTATGTATCGGGGTACATGCTGTATAATGTAGATTATGTATCGGGGTACATGCTGTATAATGTAGATTATGTATCGGGGGGCACGCTGTGTAATGTAGATTATGTATCGGGGGGCACGCTGTATAATGTAGATTGTGTATCGGGGTACATGCTGTATAATGTAGATTATGTATCGGGGTACACGCTGTATAATGTAGATTATGTATCGGGGTACATGCTGTGTGATGTAGATTATGTATCGGGGGGCACGCTGTATAATGTAGATTATGTATCGGGGGGCACGCTGTATAATGTAGATTGTGTATCGGGGGGCACGCTGTATAATGTAGATTATGTATCGGGGGGGCACGCTGTGTAATGTAGATTGTGTATCGGGGTACATGCTGTATAATGTAGATTATGTATGGGGGGGCACACTGTATAATGTAGATTATGTATCGGGGTGCATGCTGTATAATGTAGATTATGTATCGGGGTACATGCTGTGTGATGTAGATTATGTATCGGGGGGCACGCTGTATAATGTAGATTATGTATCGGGGGGCACGCTGTATAATGTAGATTGTGTATCGGGGGGCACGCTGTATAATGTAGATTATGTATCGGGGGGGCACGCTGTGTAATGTAGATTATGTATCGGGGTACATGCTGTATAATGTAGATTATGTATCGGGGGGCACGCTGTATAATGTAGATTATGTATCGGGGTACATGCTGTATAATGTAGATTATGTATCGGGGTACATGCTGTATAATGTAGATTATGTATCGGGGGGCACGCTGTATAATGTAGATTATGTATCGGGGTACATGCTGTATAATGTAGATTATGTATCGGGGTACATGCTGTATAATGTAGATTATGTATCTTGGGGCACGCTGTATAATGTAGATTGTGTATCGGGGTACATGCTGTATAATGTAGATTATGTATCGGGGTACACGCTGTATAATGTAGATTATGTATCGGGGTACATGCTGTGTGATGTAGATTATGTATCGGGGGGCACGCTGTATAATGTAGATTATGTATCGGGGGGCACGCTGTATAATGTAGATTGTGTATCGGGGGGCACGCTGTATAATGTAGATTATGTATCGGGGGGGCACGCTGTGTAATGTAGATTGTGTATCGGGGTACATGCTGTATAATGTAGATTATGTATGGGGGGGCACGCTGTATAATGTAGATTATGTATCGGGGTGCATGCTGTATAATGTAGATTATGTATCGGGGTACATGCTGTGTGATGTAGATTATGTATCGGGGGGCACGCTGTATAATGTAGATTATGTATCGGGGGGCACGCTGTATAATGTAGATTATGTATCGGGGGGCACGCTGTATAATGTAGAATATGTATCGGGGGGCACGCTGTATAATGTAGATTATGTATCGGGGGGCACGCTGTATAATGTAGATTATGTATCGGGGGGCACGCTGTATAATGTAGATTATGTATCGGGGGGCACGCTGTATAATGTAGATTGTGTATCGGGGGGCACGCTGTATAATGTAGATTATGTATCGGGGGGGCACGCTGTGTAATGTAGATTATGTATCGGGGTACATGCTGTATAATGTAGATTATGTATCGGGGGGCACGCTGTATAATGTAGATTATGTATCGGGGTACATGCTGTATAATGTAGATTATGTATCGGGGTACATGCTGTATAATGTAGATTATGTATCGGGGGGCACGCTGTATAATGTAGATTATGTATCGGGGTACATGCTGTATAATGTAGATTATGTATCGGGGGGCACGCTGTATAATGTAGATTATGTATCGGGGGCACGCTGTGTAATGTAGATTGTGTATCGGGGGGCACGCTGTATAATGTAGATTGTGTATCGGGGGGCACGCTGTAAAATGTAGATTGTGTATCGGGGGGCACGCTGTATAATGTAGATTATGTATCGGGGGGCACGCTGTATAATGTAGATTATGTATCGGGGGGCACGCTGTGTAATGTAGATTATGTATCGGGGGGCACGCTGTATAATGTAGATTATGTATCGGGGCGCACGCTGTATAATGTAGATTGTGTATCGGGGGGCACGCTGTATAATGTAGATTATGTATCGGGGTACACGCTGTATAATGTAGATTATGTATCGGGGGGCACGCTGTATAATGTAGATTATGTATCGGGGGCACGCTGTGTAATGTAGATTATGTATCGGGGTACACGCTGTATAATGTAGATTATGTATCGGGGTACATGCTGTATAATGTAGATTATGTATCGGGGGGCACGCTGTATAATGTAGATTATGTATCGGGGTACATGCTGTATAATGTAGATTATGTATCGGGGGGGCACGCTGTATAATGTAGATTATGTATCGGGGGGGCACGCTGTGTAATGTAGATTATGTATCGGGGGGCACGCTGTATAATGTAGATTGCGGATCGGGGTACATGCTGTATAATGTAGATTGTGTATCGGGGGGCACGCTGTATAATGTAGATTATGTATCGGGGGGCACGCTGTATAATGTAGATTATGTATCGGGGGGCACGCTGTATAATGTAGATTATGTATCGGGGTACATGCTATATAATGTAGATTGTGTATCGGGGGGCACGCTGTATAATGTAGATTGTGTATCGGGGGGGCACGCTGTATAATGTAGATTGTGTATCGGGGGCACGCTGTATAATGTAGATTATGTATCGGGGTACATGCTGTATAATGTAGATTATGTATCGGGGGGCACGCTGTATAATGTAGATTATGTATCGGGGGGCACGCTGTATAATGTAGAATATGTATCGGGGGGCACGCTGTATAATGTAGATTATGTATCGGGGGGCACGCTGTATAATGTAGATTATGTATTGGGGGGCACGCTGTATAATGTAGATTATGTATCGGGGGGGCACGCTGTATAATGTAGATTATGTATCGGGGGGCACGCTGTATAATGTAGATTATGTATCGGGGGGCACGCTGTATAATGTAGATTATGTATTGGGGGGCACGCTGTATAATGTAGATTATGTATCGGGGGGCACGCTGTGTAATGTAGATTATGTATCGGGGGGCACGCTGTATAATGTAGATTATGTATCGGGGCGCACGCTGTATAATGTAGATTATGTATCGGGGGGCACGCTGTATAATGTAGATTATGTATTGGGGGGCACGCTGTATAATGTAGATTATGTATCGGGGGGCACGCTGTATAATGTAGATTATGTATCGGGGGGCACGCTGTATAATGTAGATTATGTATTGGGGCGCACGCTGTATAATGTAGATTGTGTATCGGGGGGCACGCTGTATAATGTAGATTATGTATCGGGGGGCACGCTGTATAATGTAGATTATGTATCGGGGGGCACGCTGTATAATGTAGATTATGTATCGGGGGGGCACGCTGTATAATGTAGATTATGTATCGGGGGGCACGCTGTATAATGTAGATTATGTATCGGGGGGCACGCTGTATAATGTAGATTATGTATCGGGGGGCACGCTGTATAATGTAGATTATGTATCGGGGGGCACGCTGTATAATGTAGATTGTGTATCGGGGGGCACGCTGTATAATGTAGATTATGTATCGGGGGGCACGCTGTATAATGTAGATTATGTATCGGGGCGCACGCTGTATAATGTAGATTATGTATCGGGGGGCACGCTGTATAATGTAGATTATGTATCGGGGGGCACGCTGTATAATGTAGATTATGTATCGGGGGGCACGCTGTGTAATGTAGATTATGTATCGGGGGGCACGCTGTATAATGTAGATTGTGTATCGGGGGGCACGCTGTATAATGTAGATTATGTATCGGGGGGCACGCTGTATAATGTAGATTATGTATCGGGGGGCACGCTGTGTAATGTAGATTATGTATCGGGGTACATGCTGTATAATGTAGATTATGTATCGGGGGGCACGCTGTATAATGTAGATTATGTATCGGGGGGCATGCTGTGTAATGTAGATTATGTATCGGGGTACATGCTGTATAATGTAGATTATGTATCGGGGGGCACGCTGTATAATGTAGATTGTGTATCGGGGGGGCACGCTGTGTAATGTAGATTGCGTATCGGGGTACATGCTGTATAATGTAGATTGTGTATCGGGGGGCACGCTGTATAATGTAGATTATGTATCGGGGGGCACGCTGTATAATGTAGATTATGTATCGGGGGGCACGCTGTGTAATGTAGATTATGTATCGGGGTACATGCTGTGTAATGTAGATTATGTATCGGGGTACATGCTGTATAATGTAGAATATGTATCGGGGGGCACGCTGTATAATGTAGATTATGTATCGGGGGGCACGCTGTATAATGTAGATTATGTATCGGGGGGCACGCTGTATAATGTAGAATATGTATCGGGAGGCACGCTGTATAATGTAGATTATGTATCGGGGGGCACGCTGTATAATGTAGATTATGTATCGGGGGGCACGCTGTATAATGTAGATTATGTATCGGGGGGCATGCTGTATAATGTAGATTGTGTATCGGGGTACATGCTGTATAATGTAGATTATGTATCGGGGGGCACGCTGTATAATGTAGAATATGTATCGGGGGGCACGCTGTATAATGTAGAATATGTATCGGGAGGCACGCTGTATAATGTAGATTATGTATCGGGGGGCACGCTGTATAATGTAGATTATGTATCGGGGGGCACGCTGTATAATGTAGATTATGTATCGGGGGCACGCTGTATAATGTAGATTATGTATCGGGGGGCACGCTGTATAATGTAGAATATGTATCGGGGGGCACGCTGTATAATGTAGATTGTGTATCGGGGTACATGCTGTGTAATGTAGATTATGTATCGGGGGGCACGCTGTATAATGTAGATTATGTATCGGGGGGCACGCTGTATAATGTAGATTGTGTATCGGGGGGCACGCTGTATAATGTAGATTATGTATCGGGGGGCACGCTGTGTAATGTAGATTATGTATCGGGGGGCACGCTGTATAATGTAGATTATGTATCGGGGGGCACGCTGTATACTGTAGATTATGTATCGGGGGGGCACGCTGTGTAATGTAGATTATGTATCGGGGTACATGCTGTGTGATGTAGATTATGTATCGTGGTACACGCTGTATAATGTAGATTATGTATCGGGGGGCACGCTGTGTAATGTAGATTGTGTATCGGGGGGCACGCTGTATACTGTAGATTATGTATCGGGGGGGCACGCTGTGTAATGTAGATTATGTATCGGGGGCACGCTGTGTAATGTAGATTGCGGATCGGGGTACATGCTGTATAATGTAGATTGTGTATCGGGGGGCACGCTGTATAATGTAGATTATGTATCGGGGGGCACGCTGTATAATGTAGATTATGTATCGGGGTACATGCTGTGTAATGTAGATTATGTATCGGGGGGCACGCTGTATAATGTAGATTATGTATCGGGGTACATGCTATATAATGTAGATTGTGTATCGGGGGGCACGCTGTATAATGTAGATTGTGTATCGGGGGGGCACGCTGTATAATGTAGATTGTGTATCGGGGGCACGCTGTATAATGTAGATTATGTATCGGGGTACATGCTGTATAATGTAGATTATGTATCGGGGGGCACGCTGTATAATGTAGATTATGTATCGGGGGGCACGCTGTATAATGTAGAATATGTATCGGGGGGCACGCTGTATAATGTAGATTATGTGTCGGGGCGCACGCTGTATAATGTAGATTATGTATCGGGGGGCACGCTGTATAATGTAGATTATGTATCGGGGGGCACGCTGTATAATGTAGATTATGTATCGGGGGGGCACGCTGTATAATGTAGATTATGTATCGGGGGGCACGCTGTATAATGTAGATTATGTATCGGGGGGCACGCTGTATAATGTAGATTATGTATCGGGGGGCACGCTGTATAATGTAGATTATGTATCGGGGGGCACGCTGTATAATGTAGATTGTGTATCGGGGGGCACGCTGTATAATGTAGATTATGTATCGGGGGGCACGCTGTATAATGTAGATTATGTATCGGGGCGCACGCTGTATAATGTAGATTATGTATCGGGGGGCACGCTGTATAATGTAGATTATGTATCGGGGGGCACGCTGTATAATGTAGATTATGTATCGGGGGGCACGCTGTGTAATGTAGATTATGTATCGGGGGGCACGCTGTATAATGTAGATTGTGTATCGGGGGGCACGCTGTATAATGTAGATTATGTATCGGGGGGCACGCTGTATAATGTAGATTATGTATCGGGGGGCACGCTGTGTAATGTAGATTATGTATCGGGGTACATGCTGTATAATGTAGATTATGTATCGGGGGGCACGCTGTATAATGTAGATTATGTATCGGGGGGCATGCTGTGTAATGTAGATTATGTATCGGGGGGCACGCTGTATAATGTAGATTGTGTATCGGGGGGGCACGCTGTGTAATGTAGATTGCGTATCGGGGTACATGCTGTATAATGTAGATTGTGTATCGGGGGGCACGCTGTATAATGTAGATTATGTATCGGGGGGCACGCTGTATAATGTAGATTATGTATCGGGGGGCACGCTGTGTAATGTAGATTATGTATCGGGGTACATGCTGTGTAATGTAGATTATGTATCGGGGTACATGCTGTATAATGTAGAATATGTATCGGGGGGCACGCTGTATAATGTAGATTATGTATCGGGGGGCACGCTGTATAATGTAGATTATGTATCGGGGGGCACGCTGTATAATGTAGAATATGTATCGGGAGGCATGCTGTATAATGTAGATTATGTATCGGGGTACATGCTGTATAATGTAGATTATGTATCGGGGGGCACGCTGTATAATGTAGATTATGTATCGGGGGGCACGCTGTATAATGTAGATTATGTATCGGGGGGCATGCTGTATAATGTAGATTGTGTATCGGGGGGCACGCTGTATAATGTAGAATATGTATCGGGGGGCACGCTGTATAATGTAGATTGTGTATCGGGGTACATGCTGTGTAATGTAGATTATGTATCGGGGGGCACGCTGTATAATGTAGATTATGTATCGGGGGGCACGCTGTATAATGTAGAATATGTATCGGGGGGCACGCTGTATAATGTAGATTGTGTATCGGGGGGCACGCTGTATAATGTGGATTATGTATCGGGGGCACGCTGTATAATGTAGATTATGTATCGGGGGGCACGCTGTGTAATGTAGATTATGTATCGGGGGGCACGCTGTATAATGTAGATTATGTATCGGGGGGCACGCTGTATACTGTAGATTATGTATCGGGGGGGCACGCTGTGTAATGTAGATTATGTATCGGGGTACATGCTGTGTGATGTAGATTATGTATCGGGGTACACGCTGTATAATGTAGATTATGTATCGGGGGGCACGCTGTGTAATGTAGATTGTGTATCGGGGGGCACGCTGTATACTGTAGATTATGTATCGGGGGGGCACGCTGTGTAATGTAGATTATGTATCGGGGTACATGCTGTGTGATGTAGATTATGTATCGGGGTACATGCTGTGTGATGTAGATTATGTATCGGGGGGGCACGCTGTGTAATGTAGATTATGTATCGGGGGGCACGCTGTATAATGTAGATTATGTATTGGGGCGCACGCTGTATAATGTAGATTGTGTATCGGGGGGCACGCTGTGTGATGTAGATTATGTATCGGGGGGCACGCTGTGTGATGTAGATTATGTATCGGGGGGGCACGCTGTGTAATGTAGATTATGTATCGGGGGGCACGCTGTATAATGTAGATTATGTATCGGGGGGCACGCTGTGTGATGTAGATTATGTATCGGGGGGCACGCTGTATAATGTAGAATATGTATCGGGGTACATGCTGTATAATGTAGATTATGTATCGGGGGGCACGCTGTGTAATGTAGATTATGTATCGGGGGGCACGCTGTATAATGTAGATTATGTATCGGGGGGCACGCTGTATAATGTAGATTATGTATCGGGGCGCACGCTGTATAATGTAGATTGTGTATCGGGGGGCACGCTGTATAATGTAGATTATGTATCGGGGGGCACGCTGTATAATGTAGATTATGTATCGGGGGGCACGCTGTATAATGTAGAATATGTATCGGGAGGCACGCTGTATAATGTAGATTATGTATCGGGGGGCACGCTGTATAATGTAGATTATGTATCGGGGGGCACGCTGTATAATGTAGATTATGTATCGGGGGGCATGCTGTATAATGTAGATTGTGTATCGGGGGGCACGCTGTATAATGTAGAATATGTATCGGGGGGCACGCTGTATAATGTAGATTGTGTATCGGGGTACATGCTGTGTAATGTAGATTATGTATCGGGGGGCACGCTGTATAATGTAGATTATGTATCGGGGGGCACGCTGTATAATGTAGAATATGTATCGGGGGGCACGCTGTATAATGTAGATTGTGTATCGGGGGGCACGCTGTATAATGTGGATTATGTATCGGGGGCACGCTGTATAATGTAGATTATGTATCGGGGGGCACGCTGTGTAATGTAGATTATGTATCGGGGGGCACGCTGTATAATGTAGATTATGTATCGGGGGGCACGCTGTATACTGTAGATTATGTATCGGGGGGGCACGCTGTGTAATGTAGATTATGTATCGGGGTACATGCTGTGTGATGTAGATTATGTATCGGGGTACACGCTGTATAATGTAGATTATGTATCGGGGGGCACGCTGTGTAATGTAGATTGTGTATCGGGGGGCACGCTGTATACTGTAGATTATGTATCGGGGGGGCACGCTGTGTAATGTAGATTATGTATCGGGGTACATGCTGTGTGATGTAGATTATGTATCGGGGTACATGCTGTGTGATGTAGATTATGTATCGGGGGGGCACGCTGTGTAATGTAGATTATGTATCGGGGGGCACGCTGTATAATGTAGATTATGTATTGGGGCGCACGCTGTATAATGTAGATTGTGTATCGGGGGGCACGCTGTGTGATGTAGATTATGTATCGGGGGGCACGCTGTGTGATGTAGATTATGTATCGGGGGGGCACGCTGTGTAATGTAGATTATGTATCGGGGGGCACGCTGTATAATGTAGATTATGTATCGGGGGGCACGCTGTGTGATGTAGATTATGTATCGGGGGGCACGCTGTATAATGTAGAATATGTATCGGGGTACATGCTGTATAATGTAGATTATGTATCGGGGGGCACGCTGTGTAATGTAGATTATGTATCGGGGGGCACGCTGTATAATGTAGATTATGTATCGGGGGGCACGCTGTATAATGTAGATTATGTATCGGGGCGCACGCTGTATAATGTAGATTGTGTATCGGGGGGCACGCTGTATAATGTAGATTATGTATCGGGGGGCACGCTGTATAATGTAGATTATGTATCGGGGGGCACGCTGTATAATGTAGATTATGTATCGGGGGGCACGCTGTATAATGTAGATTATGTATCGGGGTACATGCTGTATAATGTAGATTATGTATCGGGGGGCACGCTGTGTAATGTAGATTATGTATCGGGGGGCACGCTGTATAATGTAGAATATGTATCGGGGGGCACGCTGTATAATGTAGATTGTGTATCGGGGGGCACGCTGTATAATGTAGATTATGTATCGGGGGCACGCTGTATAATGTAGATTATGTATCGGGGGGCACGCTGTGTAATGTAGATTATGTATCGGGGGGCACGCTGTATAATGTAGATTATGTATCGGGGGGCACGCTGTGTAATGTAGATTGTGTATCGGGGGGCACGCTGTGTAATGTAGATTGTGTATCGGGGGGCACGCTGTATACTGTAGATTATGTATCGGGGGGGCACGCTGTGTAATGTAGATTATGTATCGGGGTACATGCTGTGTGATGTAGATTATGTATCGGGGTACATGCTGTGTAATGTAGATTATGTATCGGGGTACATGCTGTGTAATGTAGATTATGTATCGGGGTACATGCTGTGTGATGTAGATTATGTATCGGGGGGGCACGCTGTGTAATGTAGATTATGTATCGGGGGGCACGCTGTATAATGTAGATTATGTATCGGGGCGCACGCTGTATAATGTAGATTGTGTATCGGGGGGCACGCTGTGTGATGTAGATTATGTATCGGGGGGCACGCTGTGTGATGTAGATTATGTATCGGGGGGGCACGCTGTGTAATGTAGATTATGTATCGGGGGGCACGCTGTGTGATGTAGATTATGTATCGGGGTACATGCTGTATAATGTAGATTATGTATCGGGGGCACGCTGTATAATGTAGATTATGTATCGGGGGGCACGCTGTGTAATGTAGATTATGTATCGGGGGGCACGCTGTGTAATGTAGATTATGTATCGGGGCGCACGCTGTATAATGTAGATTATGTATCGGGGTACATGCTGTATAATGTAGATTATGTATCGGGGGGCACGCTGTGTAATGTAGATTATGTATCGGGGCGCACGCTGTATAATGTAGATTGTGTATCGGGGGGCACGCTGTATAATGTAGATTATGTATCGGGGGGCACGCTGTATAATGTAGATTGTGTATCGGGGGGCACGCTGTATAATGTAGATTATGTATCGGGGGGCACGCTGTATAATGTAGATTATGTATCGGGGCGCACGCTGTATAATGTAGATTATGTATCGGGGGGCACGCTGTATAATGTAGATTATGTATCGGGGCGCACGCTGTGTAATGTAGATTATGTATCGGGGGGCACGCTGTATAATGTAGATTATGTATCGGGGGGCACGCTGTATAATGTAGATTATGTATCGGGGCGCACGCTGTATAATGTAGATTGTGTATCGGGGGGCACGCTGTATAATGTAGATTATGTATCGGGGGGCACGCTGTATAATGTAGATTATGTATCGGGGCGCACGCTGTGTAATGTAGATTATGTATCGGGGGGCACGCTGTATAATGTAGATTATGTATCGGGGGGCACGCTGTATAATGTAGATTATGTATCGGGGCGCACGCTGTATAATGTAGATTGTGTATCGGGGGGCACGCTGTATAATGTAGATTATGTATCGGGGGGCACGCTGTATAATGTAGATTATGTATCGGGGGGCACGCTGTATAATGTAGATTATGTATCGGGGGGCACGCTGTATAATGTAGATTATGTATCGGGGGGCACGCTGTATAATGTAGATTATGTATCGGGGCGCACGCTGTATAATGTAGATTGTGTATCGGGGGGCACGCTGTATAATGTAGATTGTGTATCGGGGTACATGCTGTGTAATGTAGATTATGTATCGGGGGGCACGCTGTATAATGTAGATTGTGTATCGGGGTACATGCTGTGTAATGTAGATTATGTATCGGGGGGCACGCTGTATAATGTAGATTATGTATCGGGGGGCACGCTGTATAATGTAGATTATGTATCGGGGGGCACGCTGTATAATGTAGATTATGTATCGGGGGGCACGCTGTATAATGTAGAATATGTATCGGGGGGCACGCTGTATAATGTAGATTATGTATCGGGGGGCACGCTGTATAATGTAGAATATGTATCGGGGGGCACGCTGTATAATGTAGATTATGTATCGGGGTACACGCTGTATAATGTAGATTATGTATCGGGGTACACGCTGTATAATGTAGATTATGTATCGGGGGCACGCTGTATAATGTAGATTATGTATCGGGGTACATGCTGTATAATGTAGATTATGTATCGGGGGCACGCTGTATAATGTAGATTATGTATCGGGGTACACGCTGTATAATGTAGATTGTGTATCGGGGGGTACACGCTGTGTAATGTAGATTATGTATCGGGGTACACGCTGTATAATGTAGATTATGTATCGGGGGGTACACGCTGTATAATGTAGATTATGTATCGGGGGGTACACGCTGTGTAATGTAGATTATGTATCGGGGGGTACACGCTGTATAATGTAGATTATGTATCGGGGGGCACGCTGTGTAATGTAGATTATGTATCGGGGGGCACGCTGTATAATGTAGATTATGTATCGGGGGGCACGCTGTATAATGTAGATTATGTATCGGGGGGCACGCTGTGTAATGTAGATTATGTATCGGGGGGGCACGCTGTATAATGTAGATTATGTATCGGGGGCACGCTGTATAATGTAGATTATGTATCGGGGGCACGCTGTATAATGTAGATTATGTATCGGGGGCACGCTGTATAATGTAGATTATGTATCGGGGTACACGCTGTATAATGTAGATTATGTATCGGGGGCACGCTGTATAATGTAGATTATGTATCGGGGTGCACGCTGTATAATGTAGATTATGTATCGGGGGCACGCTGTATAATGTAGATTATGTATCGGGGGGGCACGCTTTGTAATGTAGATTGTGTATCGGGGTACACGCTGTGTAATGTAGATTGTGTATCGGGGTACACGCTGTGTAATGTAGATTGTGTATCGGCGTACACGCTGTGTAATGTAGATTATGTATCGGGGGGCACGCTGTATAATGTAGATTATGTATCGGGGGCACGCTGTATAATGTAGATTATGTATCGGGGGCACGCTGTATAATGTAGATTATGTATCGGGGGGCACGCTGTATAATGTAGATTATGTATCGGGGGCACGCTGTATAATGTAGATTGCGTATCGGGGGCACGCTGTGTAATGTAGATTATGTATCGGGGCGCACGCTGTATAATGTAGATTATGTATCGGGGCACACTATGTTGGGGTGCATGCTGTATAGTGTATACCATATGTGCTGAGGTACATTACGTAGATTTTTCTAGGGTTCTTTTTTTTTTTTTACGACGTTCATCGTGCGGGGTAAAGAAAGCGTTACCTTGATAGATCAGACTTTTACGGACGCAGCCATACCAAATATGTATTTTTGTTTTATTATTTAGATTCTTTTATTATAAATATGACAAAACTTTTTTTAATTTCTTTTTTTTTTATTTATTACCTTTTTTTTTAATTACTAAAACTTTTTTAAACTTCTTTTCATTTTTGTTTTTAGTCCCCAGAGGGGACAAGAACATGCGATGCTTTGATCGCTCCTGTAGTATGATATATTGCCATAGCATAACATCATACTGCTTTCGGGCAGGCAATCAAGCTACGCCACGTATTCTGCCATTACAGCTCTGGGGCCTTTCAGTTGACACCCGCACGGCTCCCTGCGATCTCATCGTTTGGGGGATTTAAATGCCGCTGTCAGAATTGACAGCGACATTTAAAGGGTGAACAGCTCCGATGAGCTGTGTGGATTATCGGAGCTCTTGCCGGCGGGTGTAAGAAACAGCCAGCACACACGCATTGTATGGAGGGAGATTGACGTGCGTTCTCCATTCATACATACCCCGACACCGCAGGCCATCAAAAGGCGTATCGGCGGTCATTAAGGGGTTAAACATTATATAATAAAAACAAGCATACGTGTTTTGGGCCACTCTGGCTCTTGTTCACAACATTGTCTGTGGGTGTGCGGGATTCTACGGGTTTTTGGCTGATTACCGCCTGCTGTCCGAGCGCTCTGGAATTGCGCGGTTGGGTTTAGGCATTGTGTCTGTGTGAGCTCAGCAGTGACTTCTCTTCTCTATCGTCTCCTCAGCAGATTAGCCTGACCAGCTCTCCTCAGATCATCCAGCGTCCGCAGACGGTCAGCTCCGCGCCCCCCACATCCTCAGGTATCGCTCAACAGGCCATGCTCCTGGGAAATGCCGCATCTCCAGCTCTGAGCACCAACCAGGCACAGATGTATCTGCGAGCACAGATGGTGGGTCCGCCTGCAGTCCCGGGGGTCTGTGTATGGGGGTACCCCTGGTGGGGCGGAGCCCCTGACAGCTGGAATTAAATCAGGAGTTCTCTAGGCCCCTCATATGTGGTGGAGAGGAGACACTGGGCAAGTGATGTGCTCTGCGGGTTGCGTCTGAGCTCTCGGGCACAACTTGCGGTGGCGTATGTAAATACAGTCTAAAGGCTTTGTCCCACTTCTGATTGGTCTCCTTTAATGGGACAGCCCAGCAATGAGGCCAGCGGTCCTATATACAGTAGGTCTCTTTAGCTCCTGTATAGCTGACCGGTATCTTCCTCGCTGCCTAAGGCCGGCTACATGGAATGATGATCGTTCAAATGAGCGTTAATCATTCAGTGAAAACGCAGCCAACGATCGACTGACGAAGGATAAGTCGTTACCTTTGTGTTCATTTATGCAGTCATATAAATCATCGTTGGCTCTTTCACTAATCGTTCGTTTTAATGCCGATCATTCAGCGAATGTGACAGACGGAACGATTTCTGGTTTGAACGAGCCAACGATGTATCTGCCAGACACAAATCGCCGGGCAGGTGATGCATTCGCATCATGTGACCAGTGGCAGCCGCACTACATCACAGGTGACAGGTGAGCGATATGCGCTGCATTGAGGCCTCAAGCTGAATTCGGCTGCGGATCTGTAGCTCCGGCACAATCTGCAGCGGTGGAGTGGATTTTGCTATGGAAATTCTGCAGCATTTCCATTATGTGAATGTACCCACGGCCGAGCGTGAAACTTGGCGCCATATTGCACTGGTGAACGTGCGATGTACCTGCGGATGCGAGGGGGTAAAAACACCTCCCTATCACTTCTGTGAGGCTGCGATCTTCTGACGAGTCTTTCAGCCTCATCGGAGGATCAGCAATTGATGAGGGGCAAAAACCCCGAAACAGCAGTCTGTGTATGGATTCTGGCTTGCCATTCAATTCCCAATCATTGTTCTAAAGACCTGTGTAAAGGGCCAAGCATTGATTTAAAGGAATGCTGCCATCCAATAGGTGGCGCTGCCCAGGTATTGTTCCATCTTCCTTATTTGCATATTACCCAGAGGAGCGTGCATGGCCTTTTAAGTCTCCTCACTCACCTTCTAGGTGCTCTCCCTAAGGAGAGATGTTACCCTCCCCCATCCTATGTAGCTAAGGGATAGTAAAAAACTCCAGCTAACTGCGACTTCACATGAAGGGTCCATAGATGCCGACGGAGGCAGACAAATGATAGGTGAATACAAGGAATGATTATAAAGTGCAGGCTCCCATAGGCGCCACGTTGGAGGAGGAGGCAGCGCCTCCCCTTGTATCTGACTGTCCCTGCACTTATGATGACGTCATCGTTCTCGGATCTCCACTTTCTCAGTGAGGTGTTGGTTGCTGAAGTCATCATTCTATCTCATGGACAGTAGTTGACCTTCCTCCATGTTGTTCCTTTTAGCTGATCTTTACTCCAACGGCCACCGTGAGCAACATCCCATCTGAGGTCAGTCCAGGAGCCGCCACGCAGGTAAGTGACTCTACTACTGAACTTCAGCAGATGAACAATTAGGCTGGTTTCACACGGGCGATTAAAAACCCACGATTTTCAGGAGACGCGAGAGCGAGTGAAAACACAGAATTATAAAATCCACGCATTTCAGTGGTTTTCTTCACATTTGTGATGTTTTCACTCATGCGATGTTGTGTGAAGAAAATGGCAGCCTGTCCGATCCTTCTGCGTTTTGCTCTTTTTTATCGCCCATGGTTACCCATGAAGCCTTCATTTTATCGCGACGCACAAACGTGCAATTTTTATTTTATTTTTTTTTTATTTATTTATTTATTTTTTTGCCGATGCGTTTATGAGCATTAGAAAGTCTTATTGTCTGTCTCACCAGAAAAACGTGCAAGAAAATCGCAAGCAGCTGCGATGTTTTTGAAAAAAAAAAAAGCAGCGCTGACCCTCAGAAGCGATATCGCGAACCAGCAGTAGAATCGCACAATGAATTATGACGCCCGTGTTTTTCATTGTCTTCCTTCACATTTGCGATTTTGCTTTTTGTTTTGTTTTTTTATGGCCCATGTTTCCCTGCGGAGTCTTCGTTTTATCGCACCCCAAGAACTTTTTAATGTTTTTAATATTAGAAAATCCTATCGTCTTTCGCACTAAAAAATTGCGCCGGGCGGAGATGATTTTTGCAGGAAAAAGCATTGCTGACGCTCAGACGCCTCATAAGCAAATTGCGATATTGCCATGATTTTTGCGATGGCCCCGTGTGAAGCCAGCCTAAGGGGCGTGATCAGATCCCGCTGAACACAAAGCTGTTGCTCTCCTGACATCGGAGCCAGGCCAGAGTCTGACGCTGATGCCGCCATCTTCTTCTCAGGTACAGAATCTTGCTGTGCGAGGAGGAGGCGTCAGCCAGTCACAGCTTCCCAGTTTAGCTATAAAACCAGCCACAGCCACCATTAACCCCCAACCAGTGACGACTGCATCACAGACCAAAACTACTCAAAGTGCAACCTCAGCCGAGAGCCAGAACACAGCAAGCAAGACCCTGGTCCCCGTGACAGCGCACCCCATCATTACTCCAGGTGAGACTGCCTCAACTATTTGGTGCCAAGCATTGCCATATATAGCTCATGCCTGACCCTGTACCCCCATATACGGTTCATAACTGACCACACTGGCAGTCACCATGTACCCCCATATATAGTACATGCCTAACCCCCAATGTATACTACATGACTGACCACACTGGTAGTGACCATGTACCCCAATATATACTACATGACTGACCACACTGGTAGTGACCCTGTACCCCAATATATACTACATGACTGACCATACTGGTAGTGACCCTGTACCCCAATATATAATACATGACTGACCACACTGGTAGTGACCCTGTACCCCAATATGTACTACATGACTGACCACACTGGTAGTGACCATGTACCCCAATATATACTACATGACTGACCACACTGGTAGTGACCCTGTACCCCAATATATACTACATGACTGACCACACTGGTAGTGACCCTGTACCCCAATATATACTACATGACTGACCTCACTGGTAGTGACCCTGTACCCCAATATATACTACATGACTGACCACACTGGTAGTGACCCTGTACCCCAATATATACTACATGACTGACCACACTGGTAGTGACCCTGTGCCCCAATATATACTACATGACTGACCATACTGGTAGTGACCCTGTACCCCAATATATAATACATGACTGACCACACCGGTAGTCACCCTGTGCCCAAATATATACTACATGACTGACCACACTGGTAGTGACCCTGTACCCCAATATATACTACATGACTGACCACACTGGTAGTGACCCTGTACCCCAATATATACTACATGACTGACCACACTGGTAGTGACCCTGTACCCCAATATATACTACATGACTGACCACACTGGTAGTGACCCTGTACCCCAATATATACTACATGACTGACCACACTGGTAGTGACCCTGTACCCCAATATATACTACATGACTGACCATACTGGTAGTGACCCTGTACCCCAATATATACTACATAACTGACCACACTGGTAGTGACCCTGTACCCCAACATATACTACATGACTGACCACACTGGTAGTGACCCTGTACCCTAATATATACTACATGACTGACCACACTGGTAGTGACCCTCCCTATACACCAATATATAGTACATGACTGACCACACTGGTAGTGACCCTGTACCCCAATATATAGTACGTGACTGACCACACTGGTAGTGACCCTGTACCCCAATATATACTACATAACTCACCACACTGGTAGTGACCCTGTACCCCAATATATACTACATAACTGACCACACTGGTAGTGACCCTGTACCCCAATATATAGTACATAACTGACCACACTGGTAGTGACCCTGTACCCCAATATATAGTACATGACTGACCATACTGGTAGTGACCCTGTGCCCAAATATATACTACATGACTGACCACACTGGTAGTGACCCTGTACCCCAATATATACTACATGACTGACCATACTGGTAGTGACCCTGTACCCAAATATATACTACATGACTGACCATACTGGTAGTGACCCTGTACCCCAATATATACTACATGACTGACCACACTGGTAGTGACCCTGTACCCCAATATATACTACATGACTGACCATACTGGTAGTGACCCTGTACCCCAATATATACTACGTGACTGACCACACTGGTAGTGACCCTGTACCCCAATATATACTACATGACTGACCACACTGGTAGTGACCCTGTACCCCAATATATACTACATGACTGACCATACTGGTAGTGACCCTGTGCCCCAAATATATACTACATGACTGACCACACTGGTAGTGACCCTGTACCCCAATATATACTACATGACTGACCACACTGGTAGTGACCCTGTACCCCAATATATAGTACGTGACTGACCACACTGGTAGTGACCCTGTACCCCAATATATACTACATGACTGACCACACTGGTAGTGACCCTGTACCCCAATATATAGTACGTGACTGACCACACTGGTAGTGACCCTGTACCCCAATATATACTACATGACTGACCACACTGGTAGTGACCCTGTACCCCAATATATACTACATGACTGACCATACTGGTAGTGACCCTGTGCCCCAAATATATACTACATGACTGACCACACTGGTAGTGACCCTGTACCCCAATATATACTACATGACTGACCACACTGGTAGTGACCCTGTACCCCAATATATACTACATGACTGACCATACTGGTAGTGACCCTGTGCCCCAAATATATACTACATGACTGACCACACTGGTAGTGACCCTGTACCCCAATATATAGTACATGACTGACCACACTGGTAGTGACCCTGTACCCCAATATATACTACATGACTGACCACACTGGTAGTGACCCTGTACCCCAATATATAGTACATGACTGACCATACTGGTATTGACTCTGTACCCCAATATATACTACATGACTGGCCACACTGGTAGTGACCCTGTACCCCAATATATAGTACATGACTGACCACACTGGTAGTGACCCTGTACCCCAATATATACTACATAACTCACCACACTGGTAGTGACCCTGTACCCCAATATATACTACATAACTGACCACACTGGTAGTGACCCTGTACCCCAATATATAGTACATAACTGACCACACTGGTAGTGACCCTGTACCCCAATATATAGTACATGACTGACCACACTGGTAGTGACCCTGTGCCCAAATATATAGTACATGACTGACCACACTGGTAGTGACCCTGTACCCCAATATATACTACATGACTGACCATACTGGTAGTGACCCTGTACCCCAATATATAGTACGTGACTGACCACACTGGTAGTGACCCTGTACCCCAATATATACTACATGACTGACCATACTGGTAGTGACCCTGTGCCCCAAATATATACTACATGACTGACCACACTGGTAGTGACCCTGTACCCCAATATATACTACATGACTGACCACACTGGTAGTGACCCTGTACCCCAATATATAGTACGTGACTGACCACACTGGTAGTGACGCTGTACCCCAATATATACTACGTGACTGACCACACTGGTAGTGACCCTGTACCCCAATATATACTACATGACTGACCATACTGGTAGTGACCCTGTGCCCCAAATATATACTACATGACTGACCGCACTGGTAGTGACCCTGTACCCCAATATATAGTACATGACTGACCACACTGGTAGTGACCCTGTACCCCAATATATAGTACGTGACTGACCACACTGGTATTGACCCTGTACCCCAATATATACTACATGACTGACCACACTGGTAGTGACCCTGTACCCAAATATATACTACATGACTGACCATACTGGTAGTGACCCTGTACCCCAATATATAGTACATGACTGACCACACTGGTAGTGATCCTGTACCCCAATATATACTACATGACTGACCATACTGGTAGTGACCCTGTACCCCAATATATACTACGTGACTGACCACACTGGTAGTGACCCTGTACCCCAATATATAATACGTGACTGACCACACTGGTAGTGACCCTGTACCCCAATATATACTACATGACTGACCATAATGGTAGTGACCCTGTACCCAAATATATACTACATGACTGACCACACTGGTAGTGACCCTGTACCCCAATATATACTACATGACTGACCACACTGGTAGTGACCCTGTACCCCAATATATAGTACGTGACTGACCACACTGGTAGTGACGCTGTACCCCAATATATACTACGTGACTGACCACACTGGTAGTGACCCTGTACCCCAATATATACTACATGACTGACCATACTGGTAGTGACCCTGTGCCCCAAATATATACTACATGACTGACCACACTGGTAGTGACCCTGTACCCCAATATATAGTACATGACTGACCATACTGGTAGTGACCATGTACCCCAATATATAGTACATGACTGACCACACTGGTAGTGACCCTGTACCCCAATATATACTACATGACTGACCACACTGGTAGTGACCCTGTACCCCAATATATACTACATGACTGACCATACTGGTAGTGACCCTGTACCCCAATATATACTACATGACTGACCACACTGGTAGTGACCCTGTGCCCCAATATATACTACATGACTGACCACACTGGTAGTGACCCTGTACCCAAATATATACTACATGACTGACCACACTGGTAGTGACCCTGTACCCCAATATATACTACATGACTGACCATAATGGTAGTGACCCTGTACCCCAATATATAGTACATGACTGACCACACTGGTAGTGACCCTGTACCCCAATATATAGTACATGACTGACCATACTGGTAGTGACCATGTACCCCAATATATAGTACATGACTGACCACACTGGTAGTGACCCTGTACCCCAATATATACTGCTTGACTGACCACACTGGTAGTGAACCTGTACCCCAATATATACTACATGACTGACCACACTGGTAGTGACCCTGTACCCCAATATATAGTACGTGACTGACCACACTGGTAGTTACTGTACCCCAATATATACTACATGACTGACCACACTGGTAGTGACCCTGTACCCCAATATATAGTACATGACTGACCATACTGGTAGTGACCCTGTGCCCAAATATATACTACATGACTGACCACACTGCTAGTGACCCTGTACCCTAATATATACTACATGACTGACCACACTGGTAGTGACCCTGTACCCCAATATATACTACATGACTGACCACACTGGTAGTGACCCTGTACCCTAATATATACTACATGACTGACCACACTGGTAGTGACCCTGTACCCCAATATATAGTACATGACTGACCACACTGGTAGTGACCCTGTACCCCAATATATAGTACATGACTGACCACACTGGTAGTGACCATGTACCCCAATATATACTACATGACTGACCACACTGGTTGTTACACTGTACCCCAATATATACTACATGACTGACCACACTGGTAGTGACCCTGTACCCCAATATATACTACATGACTGACCACACTGGTAGTGACCCTGTACCCCAATATATACTACATGACTGACCACACTGGTAGTGACCCTGTACCCCAATATATACTACATGACTGACCACACTGGTAGTGACCCTGTACCCCAATATATAGTACGTGACTGACCACACTGGTAGTGACCCTGTACCCCAATATATAGTACATGACTGACCACACTGGTAGTGACCATGTACCCCAATATATACTACATGACTGACCACACTGGTTGTTACACTGTACCCCAATATATACTACATGACTGACCACACTGGTAGTGACCCTGTACCCCAATATATACTACATGACTGACCACACTGGTAGTGACCCTGTACCCCAATATATACTACATGACTGACCACACTGGTAGTGACCCTGTACCCCAATATATACTACATGACTGACCACACTGGTAGTGACCCTGTACCCCAATATATACTACATGACTGACCACACTGGTAGTGACCCTGTACCCCAATATATAATACATGACTGACCACACTGGTAGTGACCCTGTACCCCAATATATGGTACATTTAGGGATTCCCCCTCCGGATCTTGTCTCTGTACGCCGCATTCTACAGACTTTTCGCCCCCCACCCCTGACTCGCACACTAAGATGAAGCAGTGGTTGTCATAGAAACAGCCCCCACAAATATAAATAATTGATCCACCATTGCTTCAACCCCAGGCTTTATATTAACCCCATGTGTGCCAGAGGCCTGCCAGACATGACCTGATTAAATATTTATGGGACCTGACGAGAAGCAGGAGCCGCAGGGAACAGATTAACGCAGCGAGAACCGAGACAATGGAGACCACTGTGCGCACTTCACAGGCATCTACCCGTCCCAGAGACGTCCGAGGGGAGCCGGCCACACTGTGTGAAATATCTGCTGGGTCTTGGATAGATGATATTAAATGACCCCCATGTCTATTACTGTAGTCTATAGGGATCGGCTGCGAATACTGCACTGTGTAGGTGGGGGTCCCTGTCACTGGACTGTACGGGGATCAGCCTTACATGACTGTATAGAGGGTCAGCTACTATAGCTGGACTGTACAGGTGTAAGGATGCATTACTGAGCTGTATAGAATCTCGCCTCTAATTCTGAGCTGTATAGTGGGGAGCTGCTCTAACTATAGGGATCAGTCTCTGATACAGAATTGTATAGGGCTCAGCCACATTATTGGCTGTGTAGGGGTTAACCTCTTCTGCTGGACTTTATACCAGAGAAGAGTTACCAAGATGGTGAGCGGTCTGCAGACCATGTCCCATGAGGAACGGGTAAAGGATCTGGGAATGTTTAGCAGAAGAGAAGGCTGAGAGGAGACTTAATAGCTGCCTACAAATATCTGAAGGGCTGTCACAGTGCAGAGGGATCAGCCCTATTCTCATCTGTACAAGGAAAATGCTGACCAACCCCGGGACTAGGACAGAGCCTTGCGGTCCCCACTTCAGACATTCTTTCACTTGGATGGGCAGCCATTTCTGACCACTTTGAGTACGATCACTCAGCTAGTACTAACCGCTACATACCGGGAACACCCCAGAGGACCAGCCGTCCTGGAAATGCTCGACCAGTCACCTACACATCACTCAGATCCTTAGGCTATGTTCACACTGTGCAGAGTTTATGTGCGGCAAATCCGCCCGCGGCTCCTGATCCCGGGATTAGCTAGCCATGTGGATGAGATTTTGCAAAAATCTGGTCCACACGGGCGGCCAATCGGTCACGGCAAAGCCGCGCGGAGCGGACCCTGCGGCGTGCAATTGACAGCCACAGGATGCCAATTCTTTTTTTTTTTTTTTCTGTTGCTGCCTCACTCCTCTCTATGGGGAGAGAAAGCCACAGCGGAATGCCGGCGGACGAACCGCTCCAAAACCCACAGCGACCTGCCACGGATTCTGAAGCAGCACTTATCCTGCGGAAATCTCACGGTTTTTCGGTGCGGCCAACCCGCGAGATTTCCATACCGTGGGAACCCAGCCTTATGCTTCCCCAAGAACTGACCGATTGCTGCCTGATCTATCCCCCCCTGACATACACCAGAGTCTCTGGATCAAATAATCCGTGCTTTTCACCTCCCGTCAGTGGTTTTAGGGGCCGTCACACCGTGATTTTACTGCTCTTGTGATATACATTTTCTTTGCACTTGATTTCAATGTATTTCCACCTGTAGGCGCCGCTCAGCTGAAAACCACGCGGCCGAACCGCAGCGATGTGCCATGTAACGGATGCGGTTTTCAGACTCTGACTATGAGTGCAATTAAAGTGCCCATCAGAACCGCTGTAGAAGCGCGGTACAATCACGGAGTATTCGTTCTGCCCACCCAGCCTTGGGCCTCCCTCACACGGGCGTTTTTGTACAACGCTCCCATTCATTTCAGTGGGGCGGCTCACACAGGGCTGACAGCGCAGTGTCTCCCATTGAAGTGAATGGGCTGCGTTCTCGGCGCTGCCAAAAACGCGGCACAACTTTGTACTGTGTTTTTATCGCGTTGGACGCAGGTTGCTATGCCAGCGAGTCTGAAAAAAAGTTTCCAGCTTCCTGGGCTACGTTCTCCGCTGTGCTGAAAACGCTGTCAAAATGCTTGCCAACCTTGCTGAAAACGTAGTAAAGGCAACGCTGAAAACCGCAGCGTTTCTGCAGACCCCCGTGGGAGGAGTGTTATGGCTCATCAGTATAAGTACGTTGGTGGCTATGGATTCTCTTATCAGATTTTTGCATACTGCGTGCCTAAACATCACCAGGTGGTTAGGTGATGGACACCCGGCCCCTGGTTCTAGATGTGACGCTTCTTACGATGATCGTCCTGCATCTCCTGTCATCAGCTGCTCCTTACAGGTCAGTGAGGCAATCAAGGCGCCCACCTTTATGCTCCGATCCGTAGAGGAAGGGGCAGACAGAGGGTGAGGGGCCAACACCTCGGTCTCTTCCTCATCCCCTGGACTACCTTCTGTGTCCCGCTCGGTCGTCACTGTTATGGTGGCTTCCGCAGGCGCCGACACAACCCTTTGTTTTCATGTAAAACTCTGCCACAAAAGACCTTTAATACTATGCAAATCTGCTGCCCCAGGTAATGATGCCCTCTGTCCCAGCCGGGGCCCTTGCTCAGCTGCTGCGTGCCGGGAAAGCCTGGCAGATCAGTGATAGCAGGGATGTCAGAGACTGGGGATTACAACCAGCGGGGAAGAATAGATGGCGATCAGCAGCGGGAAGTATAAACTGCAGTCCGTATATGTGGGAGCAGGCAATCTAGTGAGCACTATGTACAGATAGGAGTAGGCAGTGTAGATGGTGGTGGTCACTATAAGTGGGGATGGTTGTCAGTATATATAGGGGCAGGCACTATAGTTAGGGCCCATTTAGACCCAACGAGAATTGTTGGGTCTAACTGCACGGACATCATGCAGTTTTCGTGAACGAATCGTTCATCGTTGTCTTTCAGCAAGCTGAAGGGGACCGATGTGCCTTATCAGAGCCGCGCGCTGAGTTCTCAACGGCATACCGCTGATATTATTGTTTCAGCTGGTATCCCACTCGGAGAACATAGCCGAGTATAAAGAAGACAGCGCTCCAGCTGTGTTCTGTATACTCTGCTCGGAGCGCTCAGCTGGATACCAGCTGAGTGCTCTGTGGACACAGCAGGAGTATGCAGAAGACAGCATTGCAGCTGTGTTCTGTATACTCTGCTTGGAGCGCTCAGCTGGATACCAGCTGAGCTCTCCGGGAAGAAAACAGCTGTGTACAGAAGACAAGCGGCCCAGTTTGTCCTCTGCATAGCCCGCTCGGAGCACTCAGCTGCATACCAACTAAGCTCTCTGAGAAGACAACGGCTGTATGCAGAAGATGGCGGTCCCGCTTGTCTTCTGCATGCAGCGTGAACCTTCATTTACACACTTATGCACAGTGAACGCTCAAAACTGTCACACAAACTGCCGTTTGAGCGAATTTTGAGCGATCGTCTTGCCGTGTAAATGCACACAACGATTATCGCTCAAAAGATGTCTTTTAATCATTGTGCCTAAATGGGCCTTTAGTTACTATAGACAGAAACTAGGGGAATGGATAGTAATGAAGATCAAGCCGTATCAAAGTGGGCAGTAGAGCTAGCAGGCAGTATGATTGGGTATGGATAGTGTGTATAGCATCAGGCAGTATGATTGGGTATGGATAGTGTGTATAGCATCAGGCAGTATGATTGGGTATGGATAGTGTGTATAGCATCAGGCAGTATGATTGGGTATGGATAGTGTGTATAGCATCAGGCAGTATGATTGGGTATGGATAGTGTGTATAGCATCAGGCAGTATAGTTGGGTATGGATAGTGTGTATAGCATCAGGCAGTATGGTTGGGTATGGATAGTGTGTATAGCATCAGGCAGTATAGTTGGGTATGGATAGTGTGTATAGCATCAGGCAGTATAGTTGGGTATGGATAGTGTGTATAGCATCAGGCAGTATAGTTGGGTATGGATAGTGTGTATAGCATCAGGCAGTATAGTTGGGTATGGATAGTGTGTATAGCATCAGGCAGTATAGTTGGGTATGGATAGTGTGTATAGCATCAGGCAGTATAGTTGGGTATGGATAGTGTGTATAGCATCAGGCAGTATAGTTGGGTATGGATAGTGTGTATAGTGTATAGCATCAGGCAGTATGATTGGGTATGGATAGTGTGTATAGCATCAGGCAGTATGATTGGGTATGGATAGTGTGTATAGTATCAGGCAGTATGATTGGGTATGGATAGTGTGTATAGCATCAGGCAGTATAGTTGGGTATGGATAGTGTGTATAGTATCAGGCAGTATGATTGGGTATGGATAGTGTGTATAGTATCAGGCAGTATGATTGGGTATGGATAGTGTGTATAGTATCAGGCAGTATGATTGGGTATGGATAGTGTGTATAGTATCAGGCAGTATAATTGGGTATGGATAGTGTGTATAGCATCAGGAAGTATGATTGGGTATGGATAGTGTGTATAGTATCAGGCAGTATAGTTGGGTATGGATAGTGTGTATAGCATCAGGCAGTATAGTTGGGTATGGATAGTGTGTATAGCATCAGGCAGTATGATTGGGTATGGATAGTGTGTATAGCATCAGGCAGTATGATTGGGTATGGATAGTGTGTATAGCATCAGGCAGTATGATTGGGTATGGATAGTGTGTATAGCATCAGGCAGTATGATTGGGTATGGATAGTGTGTATAGCATCAGGCAGTATGATTGGGTATGGATAGTGTGTATAGTATCAGGCAGTATGATTGGGTATGGATAGTGTGTATAGTATCAGGCAGTATGATTGGGTATGGATAGTGTGTATAGCATCAGGCAGTATAGTTGGGTATGGATAGTGTGTATAGCATCAGGCAGTATGATTGGGTATGGATAGTGTGTATAGCATCAGGAAGTATGATTGGGTATGGATAGTGTGTATAGTATCAGGCAGTATAGTTGGGTATGGATAGTGTGTATAGCATCAGGCAGTATAGTTGGGTATGGATAGTGTGTATAGCATCAGGCAGTATGATTGGGTATGGATAGTGTGTATAGCATCAGGCAGTATGATTGGGTATGGATAGTGTGTATAGCATCAGGCAGTATGATTGGGTATGGATAGTGTGTATAGCATCAGGCAGTATGATTGGGTATGGATAGTGTGTATAGCATCAGGCAGTATGATTGGGTATGGATAGTGTGTATAGCATCAGGCAGTATGATTGGGTATGGATAGTGTGTATAGCATCAGGCAGTATGATTGGGTATGGATAGTGTGTATAGCATCAGGCAGTATGATTGGGTACGGATAGTGTGTATAGCATCAGGCAGTATGATTGGGTACGGATAGTGTGTATAGCATCAGGCAGTATAGTTGGGTACGGATAGTGTGTATAGCATCAGGCAGTATGATTGGGTACGGATAGTGTGTATAGCATCAGGCAGTATGATTGGGTACGGATAGTGTGTATAGCATCAGGCAGTATGATTGGGTATGGATAGTGTGTATAGCATCAGGCAGTATGATTGGGTATGGATAGTGTGTATAGCATCAGGCAGTATGATTGGGTATGGATAGTGTGTATAGCATCAGGCAGTATGATTGGGTATGGATAGTGTGTATAGCATCAGGCAGTATGATTGGGTATGGATAGTGTGTACAGCATCAGGCAGTATGATTGGGTATGGATAGTGTGTATAGCATCAGGCAGTATGATTGGGTATGGATAGTGTGTATAGCATCAGGCAGTATGATTGGGGATGGATAGTGTGTATAGCATCAGGCAGTATAGTTGGGGATGGATAGTGTGTATAGTGTATAGCATCAGGCAGTATAGTTGGGGATGGATAGTGTGTATAGCATCAGGCAGTATAGTTGGGTATGGATAGTGTGTATAGCATCAGGCAGTATGATTGGGTATGGATAGTGTGTATAGCATCAGGCAGTATAGTTGGGTATGGATAGTGTGTATAGCATCAGGCAGTATAGTTGGGTATGGATAGTGTGTATAGTGTATAGCATCAGGCAGTATGATTGGGTATGGATAGTGTGTATAGCATCAGGCAGTATAGTTGGGTATGGATAGTGTGTATAGCATCAGGCAGTATAGTTGGGTATGGATAGTGTGTATAGCATCAGGCAGTATGATTGGGTATGGATAGTGTGTATAGCATCAGGCAGTATAGTTGGGTATGGATAGTGTGTATAGCATCAGGCAGTATGATTGGGTAGTATCTATAGCAGCCATTGTAGTATTACACAGGACAATTGTTGGGTCTTACGGCCCCCCAGTCCCGGCCATCTCTGCCTGCCCAGGGCCTGTTTTGAGTGGCTCCCTGTCGGGTTAACTTCAATGGGAATCCTCGCTCCGCACTGGCCGTGTCTTTTACTGTCCCTTTAATAACAATGAGCGATGCGTTCTGAGGAATGCCAAAAGATAGGACATGTACATGACTCCAGTCAAAAGAATGGGGGGGACATACTTGTGTGAGTTTGGGGCTCTGGCAATGCACCGATCTCCTGCGAGCTTCTTGGCCGTGTGAAACAGGTCTTACAGAGCAAGAAACTTCTCAGCAGGCTCTGAGTTTCAGTGAGATGAAACAGAACGACTGGCGACAATGGAGTGACGATAGACCAGATGCCAGCGGCTGACTGTATCTCTGCTTTCCTTGCAGTTTGCTCCCCGCAGCTCATACAGCCACAAAAGCTGCTGCAGATTCAGCCTCGCCCGGTGCTGCCCCTTGCCCAGGTCAGCTCATCAGCACAGTGTCTCAGCTCTCCACCCATCACATCCCTGGCAGCGCTGGAAACTCCGTCCACATGCGCTGAGACTAATGGGCACAGACAAAGCCCTGCCACTTGCTCCAGCCTCGCGGGACAAGATGTGACCCTACAGCGCAAGCTTCTGCCTGTCAGTTCGGCGGTCATTCTTCAGATTCCGGCTGCTCCTGGCATGGTGAGTGAAGTGGGACGAGGGGGATGCACTGAGGGGTGGGCTGCATGCTAGAGACCTGCCTGGGCCAGAAGATGTATATAAAGCTTCAGCATTGGGGATTGCAAAGTTCTGCATCTTTCTTTCACTACCTCTAAGATTTCTGCACAGTCAGTGACTGGATACATTATTTTTATACCCCTGATCTATTGCTTCTTCTCGTGGCTGACATTTTGGTACAGTGTAGCAGTGCAATCCATCTTCTGTGAACTAAACATAGCAAAAGTACAAATTACTCTCCTGAGCACCAGGCTGATGCATCTGACCCCCACAGAGTATCAAGCACTGAACTTTGGGAAGTAATGGTTCTATACATGTGTTTAGCCTCTGGATCTAAACCATGATGTTTCCTGTCACTGACAGCAAGCAGAGATCTTGAAAATGGTGAGAAAGTGAAATACAAAGTACACTATGTTGAGAAAAATATTGGGACACACATAGAAGGTGATGAAATTGGATTTTATTCACATTTTTCCATCCAGTGTTGGGCCGCCTTTGGCCTCCATGACTGCAGTAACCCTCCTTGGCCGCTTTCCACCAGATTCCCATAGATGTGTGGAGGGATTTGCCTCCATTCCTCACGGAGAGCTTCAGATAGGGATGGGAGGATGATGGGTGTGTTGGGCGTACACGGATACAGCATTCTAGTTTGTCCCAAAGATGCTCGATGGGATTGAGGTCCGGACTTTGAAGTTTGCAGATGTTCTCCTTCTCAAACCAAGCCTCACCACTGCGTGCCGTACGACATGGTGCTCGGTCATGTTGGTAGACACGGAGCTGTACCAGAGTATTGCCCAGGGCAGGTGATGCCACATTATCCGGAATGTCTCTGTACCCATTGGCCTTGAGGGTGGACTTCACTATAACCAATGGCTCTAGTCCTTCCCAGCAGAACCCCCTCCATCCACCTCCCACATCATAACAGAACCTCCTCCAAACTTCACTGTTGGGACGATACAGTCAAGTAGAAACCGCTCTCCAGGCAACCGCCACACCCAACTGCTGCCATCCGATCTGAAGATGGTGTGCTGTGGTTCATCTGTCCACAACACTTGCTTCCACTCACTTACAGTCCGTCGCTCCGAGCCCCATCGCAGGCACCTCTGTGCATTCACTGCTTTGATGTTGTGTGCAGCCGCTCATCCATGGTAACCCTACGCATGCAGTTCCCTACGGAGGGTTCTGGTGCTAATGGATGTGCCAATGGCCGGCAAGACCTCCTGAGTGAGGGCAGACAATGTGTGTGATGTCTTCACAGCTCATACAAGGCTTCGTTGTCCACAACACTTGCTTCCACTAACTTGCAGTCCGTCGCTCCGAACCCCATCGCGGGCGCCTCTGTGCATTCACTGCTTTGCTTATCCATGTTAACCCTTCGCATGCAGTTCCCTACAAAGGGTCCTGATGCTAATGGATGTTCCAATGGCCGGTGAGACCTCCTGAGCGAGGGCAGACGATTTGTGTGATGTCTTCACAGCTCATACAAGGCTTCGTTGTCCACGTTCTATCAGTTTATGAGGTCTCCCTGAATGTGGCGCCACCGCACCCAACGGATGGCTTCCATCTCCCAATGACATGGCCAAGAGTGGACTCTGGAAGGTCCAAAAGCTACAATGTCCCCTACTGATTGGTTGGTGACATCCCACCGCCAGATCCCGTCGTCGGCTCTACACCTGGTGACATCCCCACCAGACCCCGTTGTCGGCTCTATACCTGATGACATCCCCCTACTGGACCCCATTGTCGGCTACACACCTGGTGACATTCCCCCACCTGACCCCGTTGTCGGCTCTACACCTGGTGACATCCCACCACCAGACCCCGTTGTCAGCTCTACACCTGGTGACATCCCACCACCAGACCCCGTTGTCAGCTCTACACCTGGTGACATCCCACCACCAGACCCCGTTGTCAGCTCTACACCTGGTGACATCCCACCACCAGACCCCGTTGTCAGCTCTACACCTGGTGACATCCCACCATCAGACCCCGTTGTCAGCTCTACACCTGGTGACATCCCACCACCAGACCCCGTTGTCAACTCCACACCTGGTGACATCCCACCACCAGACCCCGTTGTCAACTCTACACCTGGTGACATCCCACCACCAGACCCCGTTGTCAGCTCTACACCTGGTGACATCCCACCACCAGACCCTGTTGTCAGCTCTACACCTGGTGACATCCCACCATCAGACCCCGTTGTCAGCTCTACACCTGGTGACATCCCACCACCAGACCCCGTTGTCAACTCCACACCTGGTGACATCCCACCGCCAGATCCCGTCGTCGGCTCTACACCTGGTGACATCCCCACCAGACCCCGTTGTCGGCTCTATACCTGATGACATCCCCCTACTGGACCCCATTGTCGGCTACACACCTGGTGACATTCCCCCACCTGACCCCGTTGTCGGCTCTACACCTAGTGACATCCCACCACCAGACCCCGTTGTCAGCTCTACACCTGGTGACATCCCACCACCAGACCCTGTTGTCAGCTTTACACCTGGTGACATCCCACCACCAGACCCCGTTGTCAGCTTTACACCTGGTGACATCCCACCACTTGACCCCGTTGTCAGCTCTACACCTGGTGACATCCCACCACCAGACCCCGTTGTCAGCTCTACACCTGGTGACATCCCACCACCAGACCCCGTTGTCAGCTCTACACCTGGTGACATCCCACCATCAGACCCCGTTGTCTGCTCTACACCTGGTGACATCCCACCACCAGACCCCTTTGTCAACTCCACACCTGGTGACATCCCACCACCAGACCCCGTTGTCAGCTCCACACCTGGTGACATCCCACCACCAGACCCCGTTGTCAGCTCTACACCTGGTGACATCCCACCACCAGACCCCGTTGTCAGCTCTACACCTGGTGACATCCCACCACCAGACCCTGTTGTCATCTCTACACCTGGTGACATCCCACCATCAGACCCCGTTGTAAGCTCTACACCTGGTGACATCCCACCACCAGACCCCATTGTCAACTCCACACCTGGTGACATCCCACCACCAGACCCCGTTGTCAACTCCACACCTGGTGACATCCCATCACCAGACCCCGTTGTCAGCTCCACACCTGGTGACATCCCACCACCAGACCCCATTGTCAGCTCCACACCTGGTGACATCCCACCACCAGACCCCGTTGTCAGCTCTACACCTGGTGACATCCCACCACCAGACCCCGTTGTCAGCTCTACACCTGGTGACATCCCACCACCAGACCCCGTTGTCAGCTCTACACCTGGTGACATCCCACCACCAGACCCCGTTGTCAGTTCTACACCTGGTGACATCCCACCACCAGACCCTGTTGTCAGTTCTACACCTGGTGAGATCCCACCACCAGACCCCGTTGTCAGCTCTACACCTGGTGACATCCCACCACCAGACCCCGTTGTCAGCTCTACACCTGGTGACATCCCACCACCAGACCCCGTTGTCAGCTCTACACCTGGTGACATCCCACCACCAGACCCCGTTGTCAGCTCTACACCTGGTGACATCCCACCACCAGACCCCGTTGTCAGCTCTACAGCTGGTGACATCCCACCACCAGACCCCGTTGTCGGCTCTACACCTGTGGGCATCCCCCCGCCAGACCCCGTTGTCAGCCCTACACCTGGTGACATCCCCCCGCCAGACCCCGTTGTCAGCCCTACACCTGGTGACATCCCACCGCCAGACCCCGTTGTCAGCTCTACACCTGGTGACATCCCCCCACCAGACCCCGTTGTCAGCCCTACACCTGGTGACATTCCCCCACCAGACCTTGTTGTCAGCTCTACACCTGGTGACATCCCACCACCAGACTCCGTTGTCAGCTCTACACCTGGTGACATCCCCCACCAGACTCCGTTGTCAGCTCTACACCTGGTGACATCCCCCCACCAGACCCCATTGTCAGCTCCACACCTGGGGGCATCTGATGGTTTCTATACTGGGCTCTCCTGTGGGATCCTCTCCTTTATACCTAATGCTCACAGATCACCTGACCGCACAGGACTGCTGGGGGGCCAATACTTTTGTCAACATAGTGTATATTAGAAAGTTTACAGAACTGCCTGCTTTGATGATGCTGCGCAGTGTATCCAGACAGCGACACTTATGATGGTTAATTTGCAGTAGAGTCTCGGGGGCTGCCGCATGTGACATGCTGCCTCCTCCCCGTGGGGGGCGCCACATTACATATTACTTGTATGGCAGCCTTATCTTATTTGCTTTGTCTTGCAGACCCCTCCGACAGCAGAAAACCTCTATAAACGCAGCTCATCTATTAGTCCATCTCTGGTGAAGGCGCCAGTACATGCCGCTGCCGTGTCCATCACCAGAGCCTCCGACTATTACCAGGCACATGGTAAGTCCTGCCAATGCTCCGCAGTTCTGCTAATGGTCATCAATCCCGGACGTGTGATTATATGTCACTCCTCCTGACGCTCAAACTGAATATAAAGGAGTCCTCCTAAATAAACCTGAGGGGGATTGTCTGGGTTTGCCCCTCCTGTCCATGTGTCTGGTATTTCAATTTCCAAGTGATGGAGGCTGAGCTGCAATACCAGACGCGGCATTGGACAGGAGGGGCAGTGTTTCCTAAACAAAATCATACCTTCCTTCTAATTGCAACCACATGACGTATATTTACATTGTGCAGTTGGGAAGGGTGTATGGAGTGGATTTAGGAGATGAACCCGCTCCGTACCTTGTGGAAGTAAGCGGTCAGCAGCGAAAACAATCAGTTAGCTCAGTTTGCAGCTGATGTAGTCATAGCTGACCGCGCAACTGTGCAGCAAGCTGAGGGGCATCATCACCCCTGACACAATTGTGAGGTGCTGAGGGGTTGCCATGGATGTCGTCCTTTTAAACCCTGCCTGTGGAACAACTTAATAGAATGCCTGCAACAGTACAACATCCTACAGTACTGATACATTGCAGTGTATTGTACTTGTAATCACATAATCGCTAGTTCAAGTCCCCTGTGTGGATGGAAATGAAAAGTAAAAATAATATTAAATTTTATTTAATTAATAGTAAATTGAAGAGATATTAAGTTGAACCCTCCCCCCATCCCTTCTTTTTCCCGCCGTTGCTTTAAAAAAAATTGGTATTAGAGCATCCGTAAATGTAATTTCTTAAAATATCACGTTACTTATCCCGCATGGTGAACTCTGTCTGGTGCGGGCACTCCAGAAAAACATTGAAGAAAAAGTGATGTATTGAAATGAATGAATCAGCGGGCGCTCATTCTCGGCCCGGAGCTCCCTTCATGTTCATGTCACCGTGGGGAATGAAGTGACCCCCGCAATGGCAGGCAGAATGGGGATTGGGAGTCCCATTCTGGAGATTGGTGGGGATCTCATAAATAAAAACGAAAAAGCATTGAATCTGGAAGGGGTTAAAGGGGTTTTCCAGGTCTAAATATTGAGGTCCTCTGGATAGGTTATCAGTAGTTGATCCGTGGGGGTCTGCTGCTCAGGATCTAGCCAATCAGCTGATCGAAGAGGCCACAGCGCTCAGGTGAACGCCCTAGCCTCTTCTCAGGACCGTAACGTCCATCAGTGACATCGTCTGAGAGCAGCTCTGGAATATCCCAAGTGAACAGAATTGAGCAGCAATACTAGACACAGCCGCTATACAATGTACGGTACCAGGCTTGGTATGGACTAAAGGCCGATTTAGACACGATTATCGCTCAAAATTTGCTGAAAAGCCATCTTTTGAGCGATAATCGTTGTGTGTAAATGAGCGCCCATCGTGCACTATTCGTTCATCACTGACTTTAAGCAAGCTTAAAGTCAGCAATGAGCCTTATCAGCACCGCACGCTGAGTTCTCAGCGGGATACTGATGACTGCTCAGAGAACAAAGCAGCAGCTTGCAGATAACAGCACTCCTGCTGTCATCTGCATACAGCAGGAGCCTTCATCTATACACTAATAAACTCTTAAGTAGCTAGTTAGCTACTTAAGAGTTTATGCAAAGTGATCGCTCCAAACTATCACTCAAACTGCCGTTTGAGCGAAATTGCTCGCTCATCTTTCAGTGTAAATGGGCCTTGGGGAAACCTGGCTGATATACGCACGGCGGAATAAGCCCTTAAAGTGGCCGCGGTACTTGCTCATGCGCTGCTGTAAATTTTCAGTCAGCTAGAACTCCACTGATCAACTATTGATGACCTAACCTGAGCATAGGTCACCACTAGTCCAGTCACAGAAATCCCCTTTGATGCGGCCCTTTTTTATTGTATTTACTTTTTTCATTTTTGTTTTTTTCCTCCCCACTTTCAAAAAATCATAACTCCTTTATTTATCCAATGTTACTTTTTAATGTCCCGTATAATGTGCTGAAAAACGTATCCAAGTGGAGTGAAATAGGAAATAGAGCACAATTCCGCCATCTTTGGAGGGGGGAGGGTTACGGTTGTTCTTTTTATTAAACTTTATTTTTCCATTGATAAAGTTTTTGAGAGTTTGGGTTTGTGGGGCATCCTGGATTCTAATGGAAAACATCTGACTTTTTGATCACTTTTTATTACTTAGTGCAATACTGGCGTTGTTTTTTTTATTTTTTCTGACGACCTTGCGGGATAAATAATGCATTACTTTGATTGGACTTCTACAGACCCAGCAATGCCAAATATAATTTTGGGGGGGTTTTGATTAATGTATTATAAATGTGGGGAAGGCGTTTTTTTAACTTATTTTAACAATTTTTTTTTAATTAATTAATTTTTTTATTGCCCATAGAGGACACTAGATACTATTGCACTATACCGTGTTCTGACAGTCAAGTCTATCAAGACCTGCCACTGGCACAGCTTGATAGGTAATCAGCCACAGCAGCCCTGGGGGCTTTCAGAAGGCCCCCGACTGCCATGGCAACTGAACAGCTCCTCGCCGGGGAAGAAGGGGGGGTTCGGTAGTTCCCAAATACCAATCGGGCATTTAAGGGCATAACAGCGTCCATCACTGTTAATGCTGATCGTGGCTGTTGTGGGCGGATGTCAGCTGTTAGACAGCCAGCACCCTCTATGAATGTAGTGGGATCAGAGGCCGTAAATATACATCTTGGGACGCGGAGGGGTTAATATGACAGCTTGAGCCGCCCCCCATGTCACATTGCAGGAAGCGGAGGTATGAGAAGCTTTTTCTGAGGTCCCTTGTATATCCAGGTCTGCATTGCGGGCGGAATGATGTCATCAGGTTCACGTTCAGCTGAAGAGCAAAGACAAGGCAGCTAAAAGCTGGAGCAGGTGGAGGATACACATTATCCGCCGGCTGACCCCCCCCCCCCCCCTGCACTTAGGATGCGGCCACAGAGCGCTCTCATTAAATAATAATCGGACACAGGGGACACGGCTGCCCGCACACGCTTCATGCATAGAGGATGAAAGCTTCCATGAAACCGCTGGTACGAAGCAGAGCCGCCGCCAGAAATGTGAGATATGGATGTCCATTAACGTGCTGTCACCCCTCCCCCGCCTATAGGGCTCCTGGGGCGAGAACTGGCCATGTCCCAGCTCCTTGTACTAGAGCCTTTCCACATGGGGGACACCTACCTGCTGTGTAACAGTACCTACTGTACAGCTCTGATCAGTGCCTTAAACTCATGTAGATTGTCTCCTGCAGGCTGCAGTAGCCTGAAATCCACCTTCTGTCTCACCAGACTGCTCCTCGACCCAATGCTTTATACTGCAGCTCTGCTCCTTTAGGACACAGCTCTGATCAGTGCCTTAAACTCATGTAGATTGTCTCCTGCAGGCTGCTGTAGTCTGAAATCCACCTTCTGTCTCACCAGACTGCTTCTCGGCCCCGATACTTTACACTGCAGCTTTGCTCCATTAGGTAGAGCTCTGATTGGTGGCTCAAGCTCAGCCGCATTGTCTCCTGGAGGCTGTGGTTGTCTGTTCTGTGACATAATGGAGATGCTGACAAGACAGATAGCATTATCACACAATGGTTCCTGAAGAAGCGTCCTCCAGGCCTGACATGGGAAGAATACTGGACACTTTGGGTTCATAGTCCTCCTTTTTGGATCCCTGTCCGGTCCCCCGTATGCCCGCCTGCAGATGGAGCAGGATGTGTGGTCTACCAGCCGGTCTTAGTGATGTATGACTCACGCAGTGGCACAGGGCGCTGGCCACCAGCTTATAGGGGGGCACCTGGCAGATGTTGGCTGGGGGTGATCGCCCCCCTTAGGTCCGCCTGGCCAGATAATCTTCCTCCTCTGTTCATCAGCGTCTTGAGGGGCTACATGAATTATCCCCCTCCCGGCTCTGTCTTCACCCTTCTGATATTCCAAGGTGCCGCTGTTAACCCCTCAGTGACCTGCTGCACCATCTCTTAGCTCCTCTACTGTAGCTTCTGGGGCTGTATTAGTGTTATGAGCCTGTGTCTGGTATTAGATCTATGTACTGGGGTTGGTCTGTGCTGTTTTATGTACTGAGCTTGGTCCTGGTACAGTATTTATTCCCTGAGCTGTGTGGATATGTCACTATCTTGCTGTTTTCTGTGGACTGTCTATCAGGGCGGGAGGAAGGGGGGTTCTACGCGGTCCGGGGTGGGGGAGGGGGTTCTACACGGTCCGGGGTGGGGGAGGGGGTTCTGCACGGGGTCCCATCTAACCCGAGGCTAGCGCTGCATAGGATTCACTTGCTCCACACATGTTGGTTTCTCATTCCTGTCGCTCTGGTTGGCTACAGAGACCCTCTGTGTAAATGATCCCTGTGACCCTGTTTTGGGTGTGGGCACTGGGTGACCCTGTGTGTTTATGCCCCCTGTGACCCTGTTTCGGGTGTGGGCACTGGGTGACCCTGTGTGTAAATGATCCCTGTGACCCTGTTTTGGGTGTGGGCACTGGGTGACCCTGTTTCGGGTGTGGGCACTGGGTGACCCTGTGTGTAAATGATCCCTGTGACCCTGTTTCGGGTGTGGGCACTGGGTGACCCTGTGTGTTTATGCCCCCTGTGACCCTGTTTCGGGTGTGGGCACTGGGTGACCCTGTGTGTTTATTCCCCCTGTGACCCTGTTTCGGGTGTGGGCACTGGGTGACCCTGTGTGTTTATTCCCCCTGTGACCCTGTTTCGGGTGTGGGCACTGGGTGACCCCGTGTGTTTATTCCCCCTGTGACCCTGTTTCGGGTGTGGGCACTGGGTGACCCTGTGTGTATATGATCCCTGTGACCCTGTTTCGGGTGTGGGCACTGGGTGACCCTGTGTGTTTATGCCCCCTGTGCCCCTGTTTCGGGTGTGGGCACTGGGTGACCCTGTGTGTTTATGCCCCTTGTGACCCTGTTTCAGGTGTGGGCACTGGGTGAACCTGTGTGTATATGATCCCTGTGACCCTGTTTCGGGTGTGGGCACTGGGTGACCCTGTGTGTTTATGCCCCGTGTGACCCTGTTTCGGGTGTGGGCACTGGGTGACCCTGTGTGTATATGATCCCTGTGACCCTGTTTCGGGTGTGGGCACTGGGTGACCCTGTGTGTTTATTCCCCCTGTGACCCTGTTTCGGGTGTGGGCACTGGGTGACCCTGTGTGTTTATTCCCCCTGTGACCCTGTTTCGGGTGTGGGCACTGGGTGACCCTGTGTGTTTATGCCCCTTGTGACCCTGTTTCGGGTGTGGGCACTGGGTGACCCTGTGTGTTTATGCCCCTTGTGACCCTGTTTCGGGTGTGGGCACTGGGTGACCCTGTGTGTTTATGCCCCCTGTGACCCTGTTTCGGGTGTGGGCACTGGGTGACCCTGTGTGTTTATGATCCCTGTGACCCTGTTTCGGGTGTGGGCACTGGGTGACCCTGTGTGTTATGACCACTGTGACCCTGTTTAGGGTGTTGGTACTGGGTGACCCTGTGTGTATATGACCCCTGTGACCCTCTTTAGGGTATGGGCACTGGGTGACCCTCTGTGTTTATGACCCCTGTGACCCTGTTTCGGGTGTGGGCACTGGGTGACCCTGTGTGTTTATGATCCCTGTGACCCTGTTTAGGATATGGGCACTGGGTGACCCTGTTTCGGGTGTGGGCACTGGGTGACCCTGTGTGTTATGACCACTGTGACCCTGTTTAGGGTGTTGGTACTGGATGACCCTGTGTGTATATGACCCCTGTGCCCTCTTTAGGGTATGGGCACTGTATGACCCTGTGTGTTTATGACCCCTGTGACCCTCTTTAGGGTATGGGCACTGGATGACCCTGTGTGTTTATGACCCCTGTGACCCTCTTTAGGGTATGGGCACTGGGTGACCCTCTGTGTTTATGACCCCTGTGACCCTCTTTAGGGTATGGGCACTGGATGACCCTGTGTGTTTATGACCCCTGTGACCCTCTTTCGGGTGTGGGCACTGGGTTACCCTGTTTCGGGTGTGGGCACTGGGTGACCCTCTGTGTTTATGACCCCTGTGACCCTGTTTCGGGTGTGGGCACTGGGTGACCCCCTGTGGTTTGAATATTTGATGTGACCCGGGTTCAGCAGTGGACCATCATGTGTTTAGGGGAGGGGTGCCCAGGGTGACCCCGTGTGTGCTGTGTGATGGCTGTGACCCGGTTTCGGGTGTACAGACAGCTGTTGGATCGGACTGTTGCTCTGGGGGGACAGCTGGCATTCTAGTTCAGCAGCTGCTGTTGTGTCGTGTTCGGTCCCCCCTGCTTGTTTTCCTTCCTAACCCTCCGCCCGCCTCTGGGATTGGAGGAGGAGGAGGGGAAGTGTGGGCGATGGGCAGACTCACAAAGGGCTGAGCCTCTCATTCATTGTCTGAGCGTGGAGCGAGGGGCCGTGTGGACAATGTGGAGCTGAACAACAGGAGTCCTAGGCCCGGACCAGCACTTTCCTGAACCGCTCAAACTCTTCCTGCCCTCCTAGTTCACAACAAAGAGCCCGCGCCTGGCCAACACGACTACTCCTCTACAGCAGGACGGACCCCCTCACAGAAGATACGGCTCCCAGCCTGCTCCCCGGCAGAGGATACGGCTCCCCGGCAGAGGATACGGCTCCCCGGCAGAGGATACGACTCCCAGCCGGCTCCCCGGCAGAGGATACGGCTCCCCGGCAGAGGATACGGCTCCCAGCCTGCTCCCCGGCAGAGGATACGGCTCCCAGCCGGCTCCCCGGCAGAGGATACGGCTCCCCGGCAGAGGATACGGCTCCCAGCCAGCACCCCGGCAGAGGATACCCAGCCTGCTCCCCGGCAGAGGATACCCAGCCTGCTCCCCGGCAGAGGATACGACTCCCAGCCGGCACCCCAGCAGAGGATACTGCTCCCCGGCAGAGGATACGGCTCCCAGCCTGCTCCCCGGCAGAGGATACGACTCTAAACCGTCTCCTCAATGGATCATATGACTCCTAGCCTTCTCCCCAACTGAGGATACGACTCCCAACCTTCCCCATAGAGGATACGACTCTGAGTCTTCTGCCAAACAGATCATACGACTCCCAGCCGGCAGAGACCTGAATTTGGGGTCTCTCGGAAGAGTACAGAATTTGGGGCTGATGGCAGGAGTTCGGGTATCTGGGGGTGGTGGCACTTGTGGAGTGGGGCCCCATGTGTGACAGTCCCATGACAAGCCCATATCTGTGGAGAAGCCGCTGACCACCGTCACCTACAGGTTGGTGTTCGGCGCTGTTTGATGAGGGAATTGGGCACTTAATGGTAGATTTCTTGGGTTCCCCTAAATCCTCTGACTTTAAAAGGTGAGTGATGCTTTACACTGCAGCGCTTATAAGGTCTCACAAAAAAACTGCACCTGCGCCATTACCTCCCCGGTATGTGTATAGGACAGCCTGCATTCTCTTGTAATGAAATTCGAAGTCTATTAGAAAGTTGCAGAACTTTTCATTTCCTTCAAGATCTCTGCTTTCTGTCAGTGAATGGGAATGTTATTCTTTCCTCCTGGAGTCAGACAGTCAGAACTCCAGACTGCTACAATGTATCACTGCAGGTAGCATTGTAACTATGAGGATAGATTTGAGCCTCTGAATGTAAACAGGAAAGGTTGTCATTCAGGGACAGCAAGCAGAGATCTTCAAAATGATGAGAAATCAAAACACAAAGTCTGTTAGAGAGTTGCAGAAGTTTTCATTGTATAATGATGGAGGTTGTTCTCCAGGTAACGTCGCTGGCCCTTTAATACGACTACTGAACGGGTGCACACCTATTGTTTGGGCTCGGTCCATGGAATCGCTGACTGGCTGGAGTTCTCTAAATTGTTGCTGCTCTTTATATGTGTACTGTGTGACGGGCGCAGGCGGCTGCCAGGCGTGCGTGAAGCAACAGGCGCAGGTGGCTGTCGGACGTGCATGAAGCGACGGGCGCAGGCGGCTGCCGGACGTGCGTGAAGCGACAGGCGCAGGTGGCTGTCGGACGTGCATGAAGCGACGGGCGCAGGTGGCTGTCAGACGTGCATGAAGCGACGGGCGCAGGTGGCTGTCGGACGTGCATGAAGCGACGGGCGCAGGCGGCTGCCGGACGTGCGTGAAGCGATGGGCGCAGGTGGCTGCCGGACGTGCGTGAAGCGACGGGAGCAGGCGGCTGCCGGACGTGCGTGAAGCGACGGGCGCAGGTGGCTGCCGGACGTGCATGAAGCGACGGGCGCAGGCGGCTGCCGGACGTGAGTGAAGCGACGGGCGCAGGCGGTTGCTGCTAAACGTCGTGTAATAAATGCATTGACATGTATTGGATACCCCCGAAATACTTTCCCGAACCCACTGCTTAACTGACGGATGCTACTCTACAGTATATGCCATTCTCTTCTGTTGTACGTATATGTCACCAGTATATACCTCTTCCGGGGGCCACAAGCGCAGAGCCTCGGGGTCCAGTGGCTGTTATGGTCACCTGTAAAGGTCTCCAGTCATCTACAGCCCTGTGTAAAGCAGGTCGAGTCCAAAGTCACCATTTACCCTGGAACTGTCCATCCGGTTCAGCCTGCTAGCCCCCAATGTTGATCCAGAGGAAGGCAAGAACCCCAATGAGGTAGAGCCATTTTAGAGAACAAAAATTCCTTATCGACTCCAATTTGGCAATCAGAATAATCCCGGATCAACGACAGTAATCAGTGATATAACTGTGATATATACTCTTTTACTATTACCATGTCCTCAGGCAGAGAGTTCCACAGTCACACTGCTTTTACAGTAAAGAACCCCTTATATGCTGTGTAGAAACCTTCTTTCCTCTAGATGTAGAGGGCGCCCCCTTGTTACAGTCCTGGGTATAATAGATGATGGGAGAGATCGCTGTACTGACCCCTGATATATCTATACATAGTTATTAGAGCGCCCCCTTGTTACAGTCCTGGGTATAATAGATGATGGGAGAGATCTCTGTACTGATCCCTGATATATCTATACATAGTTATCAGAGCGCCCCCTTGTTACAGTCCTGGCTATATGCAGATGATGGGAGAGATCTCTGTACTGACCCCTGATATATCTATACATAGTTATTAGAGCACCCCCTTGTTACAGTCCTCGGTATAATAGATGATGGGAGAGATCTCTGTCCTGACCCCTGATATATTATACATAGTTATTAGAGCGCCCCCTTGTTACAGTCCTGGCTATATACAGATGATGGGAGAGATCTCTGTACTGACCCCTGATATATCTATACATAGTTATTAGAGCGCCCCTTGTTACAGTCCTGGGTGTAATAGATGATGGGAGAGATCTCTGTACTGCCCCCTGATATATCTATACATAGTTATTAGAGCGCCCCCTTGTTACAGTCCTGGGTATTATAGATGCTGGGAGAGATCTCTGTACTGACCCCTGATATATCCATACATAGTTATTAGAGCGCCCCCTTGTTACAGTCCTGGGTATAGTAGATGATGGGAGAGATCTCTGTACTGCCCCCTGATATATCTATACATAGTAGGTCGCCCCGCAGACGTCTTTTTTTCTAAACTAAACAACCCCCAATTTTGATAACATCTCTGGGTATTGTAGTCCGCCCATTCCATTTATTACTTTAGACCAGTGACTTGTAAAGAGGAAGAACAATGTTCTCATCATGCGCCCCTAGACCTCTTCTGATGCCCCCATGATCCTATTTGCCTTGGCAGCAGCTGCCTGACACTGGTTGCTCCAGTTAGTCTTAGAGGTACTTATACCCCCAAGTCCTTCTCCATGTCGGTGTTCCCCGTAGTTTCCCATTTAGTGTGTAATGGTGACATGGATCTCCTCTGCCGATGTGCAGAACCTTCCATTTATCAGTGCTGGACCTCATCTGACACTCTTCTGCCCAACTTATCCAGATCTCCCTGCATCCTCTTTTGTGTTAATTACTTTACAGAATTTGTATCATCTGCAAATATTGATATTTTACTGCACAATTCATCTACCAGCTAATTAAGAGGAGTAGGGCCCAAAACTGCCCCCTGCCGTACCCCACTAGTAATGGTGATCCCTCCACTGCTGCCCCCTGTGGTACCCTACTAGTAATGGTGACCCCTCCACTGCTGCCCCCTGTGGTACCCCACTAATAATGGTGACCCCCTCCAATACTGCTCCCTGTGGTACCCCACTAGTAATGGTGACCCCTCCAATGCTGCCCCCTGTGGTACCCCACTAGTAATAGTGACCCCCTCCAATACAGCCCCCTGTGGTACCCCACTAGTAATAGTGACCCCCTCCAATACTGCCCCCTGTGATCCCCCACTAGTAATGGTGATCCCTCCACTGCTGCCCCTTGTGGTACCCTACTAGTAATGGTGACCCCTCCAATACTGCCCCCTGTGGTACCCCACTAATAATGGTGACCCCCTCCAATACTGCCCCCTGTGGTACCCCACTAGTAATAGTGACCCCCTCCAATACTGCCCCCTGTGATCCCCCACTAGTAATAGTGACCCCTCCACTGCTGCCCCTTGTGGTACCCTACTAGTAATGGTGACCACTCCAATACTGCCCCCTGTGGTACCCCACTAATAATGGTGACCCCCCTCCAATACTGCCCCCAGTGATACCACACTAGAAATGGTGACCCTGCAATACTGCCCCTGTGGGACCCCACTAGTAATGGTGACCCCTCCAATACTGCCCCCTGTGGGACCCCACTAATAATAGTGACCCCCTCCAATACTGCCCCCTGTGATACCCCACTAGTAATGGTGACCCCTCTACTGCAGCCCCCTGTGATACTCTAGTAGTAATGGTGACCCCTCCAATACTGCCCCCAGTGATACCACACTAGAAATGGTGACCCCTCCAATACTGCCCCCTGTGGGACCCCACTAGTAACGGTGACCCAATCAGAGTTTGTACCATTTCTAACCCCCCTCTGCTTTCTATCATTGACCAGTTACTTAGCAGCCTGCAGTTTCCAGGTTCACTTGTTGCCCCTTTTTGAATATCGGCACCACATTAGCTATGTGCCAATCCATTGGAACGGACCCGTCACTATAGAGTCCTCGAATATAAGAAGCAAGGGTCTGTGTCTCATGTGAACACACATATGCAGCACTCCATATCACACGCGGTCCACACGCTATAGTCCTAAGATGTGTCCCAACATGTCAGGAATAGTTGGGACAATCAGGTGGATGAAGGGGGCGCTGGCGTCGCTCGTACAGTGCGGTCCGTAATCTGCTGACTGGTTAGAATCACGTGGATGTTATTCACTTGCACCTGTAGAGCTCTGATCACATCACCTTTTTTGCAGGATTTTGGGGTCGTTACCACCTTATAGTTGTATGTTCTCATAATGAGACGACTTTGTGGAGTCCATAGATCGGGAATAGTGCGTGCCATCATTACTGCTTGCCTGTGTCCAGCAGGGCAGGCCGCGCCGCTTGCCTGTGTCCAGCAGGGCAGGCCGCGCCGCTTGCCTGTGTCCAGCAGGGCAGGCCGCGCCGCTTGCCTGTGTCCAGCAGGGCAGGCCGCGCCGCTTGCCTGTGTCCAGCAGGGCAGGCCGCGCCGCTTGCCTGTGTCCAGCAGGGCAGGCCGCGCCGCTTGTCTGTGTCCAGCAGGGCAGGCCGCGCCGCTTGCCTGTGTCCAGCAGGGCAGGTTGCGGCGCTTGCCTGTGTCCAGCACGGCAGGGCAGGCCGCGCCGCTTGCCTGTGTCCAGCAGGGCAGGCCGCGCCGCTTGCCTGTGTCCAGCAGGGCGACGGGCAGATCCTAGACCAAGCTGTGTGTGCCCGCTGGATGTGCCGCAGCTGCGAGCCTCCTTGTAGGTTCACACCCCGCAGATCACACCCTGATCCTGCACATATTCTAGCACACCCCCCGCGTCCAGAGACCAATTCTGTGTCATACTGGCATCATTGACTCTGATGGGAGTCCACACCGTCGTCTGTACAGTGCAGATTTCAAATTCTCAATGTGGAAAAACACGGCATGTCACTTCTTGTCACGGATTCCTATGCGCAGATTAGCCTCATTGCACCGAGCTAAATACGTGTGCCGATACACAAATCCAGCTCCGTGGGAGAAATCTGCAACCGCTGTCATTCTGGGTTTTTCTGATGCGGCTTTCGCCCTCGTGAATATGACCTTTTACTCTTCATTCCCATTGGACGATCCTTGGTGCAGATCTGTTACAGGCCGACTTTGATGCAGATTTATCACGGATTTCACTGCAAAGGATGAAATTCACACCAAATTAGTGACAAGCTGCGGATTCAAAGTTTACACCGCATGTCCAATCCCTGCAGAGTTTTCCATACCATGTGATCACAGGTAGTTGAGGTCAACTGAGGGCACGTCACAGGTAGGTGGGATCAGTCCGAACACTTAGGGCCCTTTTACACAGGACGACTGTCGGCACCTGATGGTCGTTCCTATGCTTTCACACAGCAGCGATCATTGCTCAGTGAATGGATCGTTCCGGCCCGCTCACCTCCATTCAGAGTAAACAGGCTGTCGTTCATAGACAAGTAACTGCCTGTTCACACGAGCCGATCGTTGTTTGATTATTATGCCTGCAGAAATGAGTTCATTGTTCAGATTGGGTCAGCGTTTACACTGAACAATTACCATTCAGACTCCGCGATCAGAGTGATAACCGTCCTGTGTAAAGGTACCTTTAGTTCGGCAGGTTCACAATTGCTTAAGATGCCCAATTGCCCATACACCTCCAGCAACCATGAGACAAACAATTGTTAGTCCAACAGCTCTTCCGGTGGCTCCCCCGTGCATATGATGGTTCGGCTTGATCGAACATTCGTGTGTTGAGGGAGGTAAGCCGCACAGCTCTGTTGGTGGCTTGTCTCTCAGGGAACAAAAGGCTCTGGCATTGAAATTCAATGTCCCTGGTCCTTCTTTCCCTCAACATCATCTATCAGGTTCAGCTGGCCTCCTCCACATTACAGGGCTATCAGCTCCTGCCATTGTGGTGGGTTTGGACATCTGAACTCTGTGGGCAGCGCCCTTCAGGGGATCGTTGGGGAGGTTTTATATTTACTTACATTGATATTGATGACCTGTCCTCGGAACCGATCAACAATAGATGATCAGTGTGGGGCAGCCGCTCAGATCCCGCCGATCAGCTGATTGCCGGCACCTCTGTCACTGTGGAGCGGGCATGAAGCATATCGTGCTGCCCGTAGCACAACGCCCAGGTTGGTATTGCAGGTGCAGCTCCCATTGAATACAATGTACTGCCAACCCGGGCCGCTGTGCCATATGGTCAGCACCCTCTGCTTCTTGTGTTCTCCATAGTGATCGGCTGATTGGCAGTGATCCGAGCGGTGGACAACCCTTTTGGGTTATGGGATGTTTCTGCGTCTTTCTCGTGGATCGCCGTGTGATCCGTCCGATGGTTTTGTATCTATGTGTCGGTGTCTCTCACTTGGCTCCTCTCTCTTCCCTCCGTAGACTCCGCTCACACCGGCGTGCCAGCCTCTGACTCTTGCCCTCCACTGGACATGACATCGGGGAATGGTTCTTCTCCTATTCCAGCTGCTGCCACCGGCAACACCCCCCAGAACGGTGAGAACAAACCTCCACAGGCTGTGGTCAAACCGCAAATCCTCACTCATGTCATCGAAGGCTTCGTGATCCAAGAGGGAGCCCAGCCGTTCCCGGTATGATATCTTCTGTGCCGTAGACTAGCCCACACGCTGTAATGTGTAGATGGGGGGGGGGAGTAGTAATACCGCCTGCACGCTGTAATATGTAGATGGGGGGGGAGTAGTAATACCGCCTGCACGCTGTATGTTATGTCGTGTTCACTGTGCACTGATGATTACATGTCACTGATCTTCTTGCTTTTGCAGTCGCACAGGAGCAGAGCTGTCCTCGAGGTGGGTCTGCGCTCAGCGGCACGTTTGCATTGCATTGCTGTATATAAGATGCTCTTGTTATGGGGGGGTGGAGGCGCAGGACACAGGCCGATGGGGGACCAGTAAAAGCAGAGACGCCCCCAGCCTGTACACAGATATACAGTACACGTAGCAGACATCATTGCCAAGCGGCTCATACACATTGGCTCTATCATTTTGAGCCACGATCTGCTGAGGAGTTGTCACAATGTATTTCGGTCCCCTCGCAGCTAGACACAACGGCACCAAGTTCTCCAAAACTTGTAATCGCTTCTACCTGCACTGACACACTGTAACCAGCCCTCAGCTGTGTGAGCAGGATGTCACGTCCCATGGATATTCACTGACAGGAAGCAGAGATCTTAAAACTCATTAGGTAGAAAGCTGCAGACGATGCGGTGATGAGTACACAACACAGTCTCCGGGTTCTGGAGCGGCAGGACGGTTCACCCCACGGTGGTGGGTGCAGCAGCCGCCCTGCCGTCTGGCAGGCACTGAGCATTCTCTCAGGTTTTCCATGTTCTTTCCAGTGGCGGCTCCAGAGTTGGCACACAGTTTCCCGCCCTGTGGCCGCTCATGTGGCCGGGCCTGTAATGTCTCCTGGAAACCACTGAGCGGCAGTCATTGTACTCCTTTTAGTCACTGCCAATAATCAGACAGCGGCCACCGGCTCTGAACACACAGCCGAGGGGGGGACACTGAGCACATAGCGCAGGAACGTAGCTCCGCACCCAGCCTCCTAACCGCAGCTGCTCTTGTGTGACAGGTGGGGCGCTCTTCTCTGCTTGTGGGGTCAAAGGAGAATCATCAGCAGGCACCGCTGCCAGAAAAACAGCCCCAGCAAGACGCCAACACGACGACCACAACCACAGACTCTGAGATGGAGGAAACCTTTGTAGCAGGTGATAGGCCATGTGCCATATAGGCTCTAGCTGCTTGCCATAGGGCCTGGTTTACATTAGTCATGTTAATGGGGTCAGTACTGGACTTGGGCCGGCTGCACACAACCGGCTCGGATTCCACATGAGGGAGCCCGCAGCAGAATCCTGCCCTGACCGCGGCCGGAGAATAGCATGTTCTGAACGGTATTTGCTGTGGATCCTCTGTGCGGACACTGACTGCGGATTACGCAATGCAAATCCGTCCGTGTGCCGCCGGCCTTACCCTCGTGTGTGCATGCTTGTGTTTACATTAGTCAACTAACTGTGAAATGGGCCCAGAAACAAAACAATCCCTCCTTGTGCTGCTACCCTGCTGCCCGCTGCCCTGTCCAGCTGCTATCCTGCTGCCCGCTGCCCTGTCCCGCTGCTACCCTGCTGCCCGCTGCCCTGTCCCGCTGCTACCCTGCTGCCCGCTGCCCTGTCCAGCTGCTATCCTGCTGCCCGCTGCCCTGTCCCGCTGCTACCCTGCTGCCCGCTGCCCTGTCCCGCTGCTATCCTGCTGCCCGCTGCCCTGTCCCGCTGCTATCCTGCTGCCCGCTGCCCTGTCCCGCTGCTATCCTGCTGCCCGCTGCCCTGTCCCACTGCTACCCTGCTGCCCGCTGCCCTCCTGCTGCCCGCTGCCCTGTCCCGCTGCTACCCTGCTGCCTGCTGCCCTGTCCCGCTGCTATCCTGCTGCCCGCTGCCCTGTCCCGCTGCTATCCTGCTGCCCGCTGCCCTGTCCAGCTGCTATCCTGCTGCCCGCTGCCCTGTCCCGCTGCTACCCTGCTGCCCGCTGCCCTGTCCCGCTGCTACCCTGCTGCCCGCTGCCCTGTCCAGCTGCTATCCTGCTGCCCGCAGCCCTGTCCCGCTGCTACCCTGCTGCCCGCTGCCCTGTCCCGCTGCTATCCTGCTGCCCTGTCCCACTGCTACCCTGCTGCCCGCTGCCCTCCTGCTGCCCGCTGCCCTGTCCCGCTGCTACCCTGCTGCCCGCTGCCCTGTCCCGCTGCTATCCTGCTGCCCGCTGCCCTGTCCCGCTGCTATCCTGCTGCCCGCTGCCCTGTCCAGCTGCTATCCTGCTGCCCGCTGCCCTGTCCCGCTGCTACCCTGCTGCCCGCTGCCCTGTCCCGCTGCTACCCTGCTGCCCGCTGCCCTGTCCAGCTGCTATCCTGCTGCCCGCTGCCCTGTCCCGCTGCTACCCTGCTGCCCGCTGCCCTGTCCCGCTGCTATCCTGCTGCCCGCTGCCCTGTCCCACTGCTGCCCGCTGCCCTCCTGCTGCCCGCTGCCCTGTCCCCCTGCTGCCCGCTGCCCTGTCCCGCTGCTATCCTGCTGCCCGCTGCCCTGTCCCACTGCTATCCTGCTGCCCGCTGCCCTGTCCCGCTGCTACCCTGCTGCCTGCTGCCTTGTCCCGCTGCTATCCTGCTGCCCGCTGCCCTGTCCCCATCTGTTAACACAGGAAGAGAGCAAGTGGAGTGCCCAGTAGACTACCAGTCACCTCCCCCCCAGTGCCCGTCAGTTTACTGCCCACCTGAGCGCTGTGTTCACATTGATTGAGTGGCCATGCTTTTACTAACGTGTCTGCCTACTTGACCAATGTAAACCAGACCCAGGAGCTAACAGTCTAGACGCCTCCCTACGATTCAACTATTCACCGGCAGTACATTGAAAAGTTCAGCGCAGCCAACCGGACAGAGAGCCGACTCGCTGTGATGTTTGTTTCTTTTCTTAGCATCAAAAGATGAAGGCGATCCCCCCAAACTGAAGTGTGAGCTCTGCGGTCGAGTGGACTTTGAGTACAAATTCAAACGCTCTAAGCGGTTCTGTTCTATGGCGTGCGCAAAAAGGTGACCAGTGATCTGTAAACATAAACTGAGGTGTGCGGGGGAAGGGAACGGGGGGGAGGGGTTACTTCATAAAGTATATGGGACATATGTACAGGAGAGGTGTGTATACTATGAGCAGTATATAGGGGAGGTGTGTATACTCTGTACAGTATATGGGGTATGTATGAGAGGTGTGTATACTCTGTACAGTATATGGGGTATGTATGAGGTGTGTATACTATGAGCAGTATATAGGGTATGTATGAGAGGTGTGTATACTCTGTATAGTATATGGGATATGTATGAGAGGTGTGTATACTCTGTATAGTATATGGGGTATGTATGAGAGGTGTGTATACTATGAGACGTATATAGAGGAGGTGTGTATACTCTATAGTATATGGGGTATGTATGAGAGGTGTGTATACTCTGTATAGTATATGGGGTATGTATGAGAGGTGTGCATGCTATGAGCAGTATATAGGGGAGGTGTGTATACTCTGTACAGTATATGGGGTATGTATGAGAGGTCTGTATACTATGAGACGTATATAGGGGAGGTGTGTATACTAGGAGCAGTATATAGGGGAGGTGTGTATACTCTGTACAGTATATGGGGTATGTATGAGAGGTGTGTATACTATGAGACGTATATAGGGGAGGTGTGTATACTCTGTACAGTATATGGGGTATGTATGAGAGGTGTGTATACTTTGTACAGTGTTTGGGGATATTCGGGGAGTTCTGCTCTAACTCTGCTCCTATAACCCCGCAGGTATAACGTGGGGTGTACAAAACGCGTTGGCCTCTTTCATCCTGACCGCAACAAGTTACAGAAGCCTGGAGGAGCCAAGCACTCGCGGCGGAGATCGCGGAAGATTAGCGCGCAGAGTCCCAGCACGGAGAGCACGATGCAGGTAGGTCTGCGGTGGGTCTAGGACTACAGCCCCGGAGCTGCGGATTGTAGACAGTGACCCCAAATCAGATGAGCGGAGAGAACCTGTCAGAAACAAGCCCCGGTGTCTGACAACACGGCAGCGATCGGTGTATAACGTGTGCCGCATATGTCAGCGGAGGGAACACAGCCACCTCCTGCCCGTGTGTGAGCCCACCCTCCGTCAGCACCACGGGACCAGCACCCAGATATTAGTACAAAGCCCAGACGAGCGGGAGCAGCAGATGGCGGACCGGCTCCAGACTTATAACCCCGCACACGTGTATGGCGGCAGTGATGGGGCGCACAGGCTTCTCCCCGTGTCACCTTATATCATAATTTACTACACTGCCGAAAAAAATCTCGGGAACACTTAATCCCCGTGGTATAAGGCCGTACTTACACGGGTGTGAAAAAATGCGCAATTTTTTTGCCTTTGCTAGATTGGCACAACTTGCGCATTATATTAACCTATTACCGTGTTTCCCCAAAAATAAGACCCTGTCTTATAATAAATTTTGCCCCAAAAGAGGCTGGTCTGCGAAATTCTGTAGCTCCGCCAGGCTTCCTCCACTCCAGGAAGCGATGGCTCTGATTGGCTGAAAGCAGTGCTGCAGGCGGGATTTATGAACGCCGCAACCAGGAAATGATGTTCTGTCAGAAGCTGAGGGAGTGCAGTACGCCCAACGGAGCTACAGAACTTCGCAGACCAGCGGGAAGGACCCAGACGGCGCCTGCCCGGTAATGCATTCTTTTTTTTGATGTAGTCTATCTAGGGCTTATTTTTGGGGTAGGTCTTATGTTTCAAGCCTCCACGAAAATAGCCAAAAATCAGGCTAGGTCTTATTTTCGGGGAAGCATGATATTTCCAATTAAATTACATGGCCGATTGGTGCAAGATGGAAAAACTGAAGCAGGTACTTTTTTCGTGCGAGTCTTACATGAGATTAGGACTTGCGGTGTGTGGTGTCTCGCACGGCACACGGACGGCTTGTCCAGGCACAACTCCCTATTGGCTGTGTAAGTACAGCCTTACACCAAGTCACTTCCACTTCAGGGAAAGGAATCCGTCCAATCAGGAAGCAAAAGCCATTTCTAAATCTTATTTTACCTGCTTTGGTGCAAATGAAAGGGACAACACGACACGAGCATCGGAGAGGCGACAGCAAGACCCCCCAAAAAGAGACCGCGACGATTCCTCTCCTTCTCCAGTTCTGTATTTGCTGGCATCCTGGTCACTGCTGGTACATGAAGTGCCACTTGCAGCCCAATCAGGTGGTCCTGCTCCTCTAGGATGGCACATCCATGCCTGCCACAGCAAGATGGTCAGCTGTGTCCCCCAGCACAAGAGCCTGGGGCAGATAGCAGGATGTTATATGAGGAGATCCAGACAGAAGGGCATCAACCCGGCATCAGGACCGCAGGAACAGGAGGAGCTACCAGAGCCCTACAGAATACCCTCCAGCATCAGGACCGGAGGAACAGGAGGAGCTGCCGGAGCCCTACAGAATACCCTCCAGCATCAGGACCGGAGGAACAGGAGGAGCTGCCAGAGCCCTACAGAATACCCTCCAGCATCAGGACCGGAGGGACAGGAGGAGCTGCCGGAGCCCTACAGAATACCCTCCAGCATCAGGACCGGAGGAACAGGAGGAGCTGCCGGAACCCTACAAAATGCCTTCAGCATCAGGACCAGAGGAAGAGGAGGAGCTGCCAGAGCCCTACAGAATACCCTCCAACATCAGGACCGGAGGGACAGGAGGAGCTGCCGGAGCCCTACAGAATACCCTCCAGCATCAGGACCGGAGGAACAGGAGGAGCTGCCGGAACCCTACAAAATGCCTTCAGCATCAGGACCAGAGGAAGAGGAGGAGCTGCCAGAGCCCTACAGAATACCCTCCAGCATCAGGACCAGAGGAACAGGAGGAGCTGCCAGAGCCCTACAGAATACCCTCCAGCATCAGGACTGGAGGAACAGGAGGAGCTGCCAGAGCCCTACAAGAAGCCTTCAGCATCAGGTACGGAGGAACAGGAGGAGCTGCTGGAGCCCTACAAAATGCCCTCCAACATCAGGACTGGAGGAACAGGAGGAGCTACCAGAGCCCCACAGAATACCCTCCAGCATCAGGACAGGAGGAGCTGCCGGAGCCCTACAAAATGCCCTCCAACATCAGGACCGGAGGAACAGGAGGAGCTGCCAGAGCCCTACAAAATGCCCACCAGCAGCTACTGACCCAACTGTCATACAGACTCCTTGAGGGCCGACGTCCTGTAGTGGGCGCTGTACTCACAGCCCAGCACCGTCTGATTGACATTCCCTGGAGAATACCAGAATTGACAGGTCCGCCATTGGTGCCTGACAGATGAGAGCAGGTTCACACTGAGCAATGTGACAGATGAGAAAGAGTCTGCAGACGATGGAGAACAACAAGATCCCAGGTCATTTAATTTCTTGGAGCACATAATTGTATGTTCTATAAGAGAACGTCGCAGCGATAGAACAGTGAAGGGGCGACCGCAGTCAGGAACGCGGGTGATGATATAGATTTAGGTTGAGACTGTCAGATATTTTGTCTCATCGTTATGTCATTGGTTTCTTCCCACAGATGACTGAGCCCATCACCCCCATCAGCATGACGCCCCTGACTACCTCCTCCAACCTCAAACACGGCAATAGTCAGGAGGACTCCAGCCGCTGCTCAGACAACTCCAGCTACGAGGAGCCATTATCGCCCATGTCTGCCAGCTCGTCCCTCTCCCGTCAGCGCCACAATGACCGGGGGCTGGAGCTGACAGATCTGCAGGGGGCAAACCTGCTAACAGTGAACCACAACTTCTTACCAAGTGACCCTACTAAATGGAACGTGGAAGATGTCTACGAGTTCATCCGGTCCTTGCCAGGTGCGTAATGTCCTTCATGTGCCGGTCCATACAGCGGTTGTCCACTCCGTACCGGGGGAAGGCATTCCCACTGGGCCTTCTAATTCCATCGATATAACAATACTTGATGTGTAACTCCAGCCCGTCACATGACCCAATATGAGCTTCTTACTAAATGTTGGCCGAGGAAGGTTCTGTCCACACTTGTTCCTTTAGCTTCTTCTGTGACTTCAGTTTATGTGCCGGTTGGGACAAGACTGGGGCATTACATAGGCAGATACTGAGCTTTATAGTGGTGCTTGAAAGTTTGTGAACCCTTCAGAATTTTTTATATTTCTGCTTACATTGTGATATAAACCTACAAAGTCCTAAAAGTAGATAAAGAGAACCAAAAACCAAAAATTATTAGATTTGGTCATTTATTTAGGCTACTTACACACAGGCGAGTGCGATACCTGGCCGAGAAACTCGATCCGATACCACGTTCGCCAACGTTTGTTTTCACGCCGAAGCAAGGCGGTTTTCTGGCAAAAACACTTCCCATCACGTCTGTGAAGTAGGGATCATCCAGTGCGGCTTTCAGGCACGCGAGAGGATCGGCAAGTGTTTCTTATTGTTTCAAATGGGAAACCTCGCGTCACACTCGCATGTACACCGCACACCGCGCGACGCGTTTTACTGTCTCATTAAAAACAATGGGCAATGCGTTCAGAGGAACGCAAAAAGATAGGACGCGCCACGATGCTCATGTATATGACTCCATCTAAAAAACGGGGTTCATAGTCGCGCGTTCTGTGAGTCTTGCAACGCACCAAACTCGCATGAGATTCTCGGTCGTATGAAACCGGCCTTATTGAGGAAAAAGACTTAATGTCACATGTTGGTCAGTGGCAAAAGTATGTGAACCTTTCTGTTTAGCAGATAACTTGAAGGTGAAATTAGAGTCAGCCATTTGCCAGCCCAATGATTGAAATCAGGTGTGAGAAGGCGACTGGTTGTAAAAAAGTCTGATCTTCACAACAAGTGTATCACCGCACAAACAAAGGGGATTGCCGAGTGTCTCAGAAGAAGCGCTGCATCAGCTGATGGGACTGGAAAAGTTACAAAACCATCTCTGAAGAATTTGGACTCCACCAATCCAGTCAGATCGAGTACAACTGGAGGGCATGTCCAGCCCATTATTACCCTCCCAGGGGTCGCCAGGAGCGAGGCGCAGAACACGCCCCTACAAAACTTGTTTTCTGTCACAAGAATGTTTCCCAGTGATTCTAGTAGTCCTTCACCTCCTCGGATCACATCTGTGTTTGTGACACATTTCAGGTTTTATAAAAGTTAGTACTTCTGTAAATCACCTTTATGTGAAATGATCTGTGCGATGATTGATGGGAACATTTTGCTCCTGGGATCTCGTGGTCCGGCAATAGTCAGCCGGCGTACGGGGACTCCGCTTGGTACTTCTGTCCCATCGTAGAAATCTGCTGATGGAAACGCTCGCCACGCCGATCACTGACCGCCACAAGACGTCCGGGTAGGAGTCCAAGAAGTAACGTCTTAAGGACATCCCGGGGGCTCGGGAGGATTTCACAAGATCATCACTAGATCACAATAGTTTCCTGATCTATGATTTCCTGAATGACAGGCAGGCCGCTTCTTGCAATGGATTTAACACTTCCTAACGTTTTCCATCATCCATCACTGATGATATTTGTGGCCCCATAGAAATTCCTTCCTTCAGTTTTTCATCACTAATTTTGGAAAATTTAGATTTCAGATGCAGAAATGCTGCAGAGTTTTTCTCAATTGCGTTTACCGATCGTTTCATCTGTCCCACCTTTATATGGAGGCAAATACAGGATTCACTGAAGGTACAATCCACACATTTGTTTGTCCAGGAACAACAGATACACTTTAGGCCGCTGTTTTCCCATCTAGTGAGACTTCCTGCCCTGCCGGCCCATTCACAGAAGAAACAGCAGAATTTAGTGACACAAGTTGCCTTCCAAGCAATAAACCGGCCTTCACCTCTGCAGACGTTCCCGTTAGACCTTTATTAAACTGGATCTCTAACAATCTCCTAGTTTGGTTCGTCTTTCCTATTTGTACAATAAGTATTGACATTATTGGTTACCATTATGCAAACGCACAGCCTTCAGCTTACCTTTAGATGAGTCTGTGAACAGTCGCCGCTCATCTGCACGGTGGGGGTTTCCGAGGACCAGAGAACAAGCATGACAAAATCCAAACGGTTCATCTTCAGAAAAATACAGTCCCCCCTCGTGGCTCCGACATCTGCATACTGGTACGTTGTTGCAGAGTAGATTTCATCCTTTGCGCCTGGAACGTAGAAGAAGTTTAAATCTCAGATAAGATCATTAAAATCTTCTTGACACAGGCCATCTGCAGACGGCCGGGTCAGATCCTGCTGCATGAATTCTCGCAACGGGACCGGACCCGAGCCCCTACAGGGTCCAGCGTGGCACTCACTTGCTCCGCGGCTCTGTAATGTTCCAGCTGCCGCCCAGCCGGCGCATGCGCAGAGCGGAGCCAGCGGCCGGGGAGTGACATTTCTGTGCGGGACTCGAATAGAGCATGCCGCAATTTGTTTTTCGCACAAGATTTTGCGTGGACAGATCGCAGCCGTCTGCATAGGATTGTGTTTTCTAATGCAATCCTATGGCAGCTTCTATGGGCGGAAATTCTGCGGGAATTTCCGCCGGTGTGCAGAGGGGCCATAAGATGTGAGGTTGTGATGAACAAATTACTTCAAATGTAGGATCACTTCTCAAATTGCTGCGTTTCCTCTTCAGTGTGAGTCCGGTCAGTCAGATCCGTCACGGTCACCAAACCTGGACACTTTAGGACAGGATGCTCTTGACTGTTAAGGCCCTTTTCGACAGAACAAAGGTCGGGCAAACGATTCCTGACACTTGTCCGCACACATACTCGCTGCCATGCTGCACAGGAGCTAGTATCATTAGCTTTCAGGGCGGAGGCTGCAGAAGAGTTCTCTCCCCTGTCCCTCTCCATTGACTTAACACAGCAGCCGTTCATTCACACTGAGCAATGAGCTCATCGTCCATCATTTATGCAGCATCGTTCAGTGTAAATAGCAGCTGTTCAGTACTGAACGGCTGCTGTGTTATGTCAATGGAGAGGGACAGGGGAGAGAACTCTCCTCCAGCCTCCCCGCCCCACTGATGGCCGCTCTGTGAGCGAGCCAGTGCTGCTATCTCCCGTACGGGAGCGAAGATACACAGGGACGGGTGTCGGGTATTGTTTGCCCGACCTTCGCCCCATCTAAACAGACCTTAGACGGGCCTCATTGCAGATTAACAGCAATCTGTTAAATGGTCCTTCGGTTCCTTCCATATCCTCAAAATGCCATATGATGTGAACTATTTTTTTCAAACAATCAGAAGCCTAACATGTGATAAGCAGCATATAGGTGGAGCCCAGCTCTTATCAGTATCGCCAACTACACACAAGCAAAATATTTCTGGTAACCTGTATATCGCATAATGGTGACTTACAGAAGTACTAGTTTTATAAAGCTTGAAATGTGTCACAAATAAACCTGCCTGATAGAAAAATTCTAAGAGCCCCGCTGAATTCAGGTGAAATACTACTAGAATCACCATTGAATATTCTTGTGAAAAAAATCATGTTGACCAATGAATCGTCCCCAAGGTGACCTCTAACAGCTAAAGGCCTTTCCCACATGAGCTGATGTTGATGAGTCCACCAGCAGGAGGACACTGAACAACAATGGTGTGCATGGCAGGATCACCTGGACGAGCCACAAGGCTATTGGAACAATATCTGGCGGACAAATGAGAGCAAAGTAGCTTTTAGGCTTAAATGGGAAGTGTTCTGCTTAGAGAAAGAAAAACACGACATTACAGCATAAAAACCTCCTACCATCTGTGAAACACCTTGGTGGCGGTGGGGTCACGGTTTGGGCCTGTCTTGCTGCATGTGGGCAGAACAATGCATTCTGAATTATAGCAGCAAATTCTAAAGGAAAATGTCAGGACATCTGCAAAATCTCTAGAGAACGCGGGTCTCGCAGCAAGACGACCCAAAGAACACAAGACGTTCTCCAAAAAAAATGGTTAATAAGAACAAAGGTACATCTTGGGAATGTCCAAGTGAAAGTCCTGTCGTTAATCCTATAGAAATGCTCTGGAAGGACCTGAAGTGAGAAGTTGATGCAAGGAGACCCACCAAGCTGATGTGCAGGACTAATCCGCAATTACCGGAAATGTTCAGATGCAGTTATTGCTGCACAAGGGGGGGGGGGGGGGGGGGTCACACCGGATCCTCAGAGCATCTCTGATATTGGAGCATTTTCCTTTAGGTAGTTGTAGGTCAAATGTAAGCAGAAATATGGAAAATTCTGAAAGGTTCACAAACTTTCAAGCACTGCTGTACATCTCAGACCTGCAATGTCAAAATGAGGTCTGAAGTCTCATGTATGGTCACGTTTAAAAGGGACTTTCCAAGATTTAGCTTAGGATGGGGTCATCAATATCAGATCAGTGGCGTCCGACTCCCAGCACCCCCACCAATCAGAAGGGGCGCAGCACTTGGGCCAAGCGTTGTGGCCTCTTAATCGTTTCCCTCCATTCTGCAGTGGCTCTGCTTGGTCTTAGAGAGGCCAGCGGGATTAAAGTCCTGCTAAAGCCTTTTAGGGCTTTTTAACACGAATGGAATTATTCCGCAATCAGCAGTGTAAAATGTGGCTTAATCTGCTCCAAAACCTGCCTGGATCTCCCTGCGGATTGTGATGCAGCATTAAGTAACTTCTACTCCGTGGGGAGCTTTACGTAATGCTGACTAATTTCCGCCTGTGTGAACGCATCTTTAACCCTTTCCAATCCACTGTCTGACCTCTGAAGACATTATGATTTAAGGCTGTACAGCTCCGATGGTGGAAGACGTCCGTCAGGGTTCTCTTACTGTATATTGCCAGCCTCTCTGCTATCGGAGCCTATCCAATGTGTCACCTCATGCAGTACTGGCTTTAGCCAGCAGATAGCGCTGTTCTTTAAACAGCAGAAAAAGAGTAAGCCCCCTAGGAAAACCAGGATACAAATTGGATTGGAAAGGGTTAATGTGCTCACATATGACTAACACTGTATTCTAGTCGCATCATCCCTGGAGAGCCTAAGACTGGAGCTATACAGTGACCTTTGGCCTCAATAGGGGTTGTACAACCAAAGATTGTTCTGTGACCTTGCACTCACATTTGAGGTCAGTGGGGGTCACAGTGCAAGTCGCATATCGCCGCCACCGTAGGTCACAAAAAAAATACGATGAGGTTGGATTTTTTGCAACCGGTAACCTACACCTCAACCCCACTGACCTTCATGTGAGTGGTCGCAGGACTACGCCGCGATCTTGGGTCGCATAACCCCAGTTGAGCCCAACAGTTCCTGTGCAGCCATAGGCTTATTCAGCTTTATGCTAGTGGCACATGACTGTATTTTCGGGTTGTGCTTTGCCTGTAAATTTCCATGGACAGCACACGACCCCATTATATATGATGAGGCCATAAACCTGAGCGGCGGTCTGCATGGAAAAACTCCTAGCAAGTCCTATTCCTGTATGTTTTCACAGAAGAGAGTAGGGCAATCATTGTGGGGGTCCCTGTATATCTGAAGGCACACGGTTGGCTGCTTTCCAATGTGTTGTTCCTCTAGTCTTACATTCAGAATCGTCCCGGTAACTCTTATTCACCAGCACTGGTGTAACTATAGGGAGGCGGTTGCACCCGGGCCCAGGAGCCTTATAGGGCCCATAACGCCTCTCTTCTTCATATAGGGAGCCCAGTACAGGTTTTACATTGGGGCGCAGGAGCTTCAAGTTAGGCCTCTGCGTTAAGGGGTTAGGAGAAGGTGGGGGCCCCCTCAAGATAAACTTTTGTACCTGGGCCCATGCAGCCTTTAGCTACGCCCCTGTTCTCCAGTATCCCTTCCCATGCCGGTCTCAACCGTTCTTCTCTGTGCAGGTTGTCAGGAGATCTCCGAAGAGTTCCGTGCGCAGGAGATTGACGGCCAGGCTCTGTTGCTGCTCAAAGAGGACCATCTAATGAGCACCATGAACATTAAACTGGGGCCAGCGCTGAAGCTCTACGCCCGCATCAGCATGCTGAAGGACTCCTAACCACTGAGGCGACTCCTGCTCTTCTGATGCTGAACATTACAGTGTCTGGACTGAAGGCCTGGAGAAACCATGTGCTCAGATGGCCGACCGCTGCAGGGGGAACGCTGGGAACTGCATTATTTATAGGAGTTTTCCTCATTTTATATATTTTTATGACCAAATTCTCTATTTTATAAGGTTCTCCTGTTTTTCAACAAAAAAATGAATTTGTAGATTTGTATCCGCCCGACATTTCATTTATTAGAAGCCCTTTTCAGTATTTTCCTTATGAGGGTCTGGCCTCATTTCCTGCAGCAGAATGGTCCCAGGGAACGCGACATGGAATTGGTGGTAGAAGGGTGCGCAGGGTGATGGCGGTCCCGCCCTTTCCTCCTCCATTGTAACTGATCTGAACATCTGATTTATTAGCCGTCCTGAGCTGGCCCCCGGACCTCTCTGTTGATCATCGGCCGTCAGCTCCTCACTACAAGACCATCTCTGAAACTAGGACCATGTCTAAGCGGTCTCAGATGGCTCTTCAGTCACTCGGTGCTCATGCTCACATCTTCCGCTACGTGCAGTCTGTGTGTCCAGCAGGATTCACGCAGATCTGGGAGAAGCTCGCCCTCCTCTACGGATACGATAAAAGCAGCCAGTAGCGACAGTCTTGCCGCGGCCCTGTGTCCATATTGCATTTACCAAAACTTGGTTTGTATTTTTGCCCCGTGCTCCTGGATTTTATTTGCTCATAGACTTGTCCTTCCATTACTCTTCTACCCCAATGTCATGGCCAAAAAGTCATTGGAAGAGAAGGCGAATGGCACTGCCCACCAGCCATATCTTCTTTCTCCAGCAGGGGGCAGTGTACTTGTTCACTACACTGGTGTCTAGTCTTCCCAGATAAAAGCCTGCAGACAGCATACTACTGGGGATGGAATACTTGGTGCTAGGTTATAAAGTCTGTGTTATCTTTATTTTATAAATAAAGTTGCAGTTGTATTGATTTTTCTTTTGTGTCAACCATTTGCATTATTTGGTGATCCAGTCTGCATTTAGGGCCCGTTGTCAGGTGCAGAGCTCCAATTTATCAGACAGGATAAATATAATATACGCAGGTCAGCTGTTTCCACGGCGGGGGATATGTTCTCATCACCACAGACCACAACTATGTGGCCGAGTCATAGAAAACACTCATCTGCTTACTGGATTCAGAGTTTCGTCTCGCGGGCTCCTTGGCTGCTGTCCATAGGGCCCTCCTGGGGTCAGCTGCTCCAGCGCCGGGTACCTGCAGCTTTGGCCCACGGTACTATGTCCTACAGAGCCCCACAATGTGGTTATTCTAACGTCCAGTGGTGGGTGCTGCCGGCACTAGAGAAGACCTTTCCACTTTAGGTTTCACCACCTCAATGGAGGATACAAGAAACCCTCGCGGCTGAAAGTGAAATCCTGGCCCGGCTAGTCTAGCACCGATGTCCAGCCTCGTTGGAAGTCGCTCCGATCGCTGGATTCTCCCATCTAATGTGGATTCACACTGAAACTGAGTCGCGGAAAACTTGTCACATGATTTTATGCCGCACTCCGGGGTCACGGGGAGAAGCTACGTAGAGGGAAGCGCCAATTTGTGTCCAGTGGTTGAGGCCTCGCTCAGGTTTTCCCTGGCGCTCCGGGCGAGTCTGAAAGAAAAATACACACTGGTTTTGTGGAAGCTGCCACGTTATTTGCCACACAGCCCAGAACGAAATAACGCCAGCGGGAGCCGCAGGGTTTATACAAATGTTGCATTTACAAGTTTATTTTCACAACAGATACAAATAGCAACTTTCCAACTTTTTTTTTCCATTTTCCTCGTTATTTTTATACATAATGAAACCAGTTTCTCAGCTGTGAATTAGTTCAGTTGTCCCGACGGCGGAAGGATCGCCACCATCGTTTCCTCAAAGGAGATAGCTAGGTTCTACATACATGTGGCTTGTATTTCATATAGAAAAGAAAGTGTTAATCAGTATATTAGCATATGTACAGGTTATTAACATGCCGAGGGGTAAGGTCAGTCCTTGCATAACCCTTATACAACACATTAGAAGCGGGAGGGGGAAGGGCAGCCAAATTCAGCCTAACAACATAAAAAGGAAACAAATGATAATAAAACATACAACTGGTAAAATAACCGTATAGTTAAGGCTTAAAATGCTTATAAAAATAACAGTTACAGTTCAAGGAGCGGATACAGAGATATTTAATCGGAGGGGCGGGTACAGCGTTGCACCGCGGCTCGGTACAGAGCGAGCCGACCCCCGTGAAATGTCAGCAGGATCAACGTTCACCGTAACCCTCCCCCATTCTGGTTTGTGAGCGGGAGAACGGCAGCTCAACAACCGCAAGAAGGCAGGTGTCAACGGACAACGAGCGCCCTCTCCATGGCGGCGGAGCTGCTATACACACTGCACAGAGCACGATATCTTAAAGCTTTCCACAAAGTGAAAGGACAAACGCTGCGATCCCTCCCAAAAACAAAAAAGACTGGACAGTACAAGAAAGGTCAGTACAGAGGTCACGCTGCAACCCCCGGAACCTGATGATGGGGGTCACAGGAGGAGAGGTAACTGGTTTTGACTTTTGGTAACACCACTCGTAACACAAACTTTATAAAAACCAACACATGGTCCGCACAGAGCGGCAAACACGAGCCAAGGAGGTGGCGGCCCTGTGATGGCGGGAATGGTAAAGTATGAGGAGTCCGATGGAGGACGAGAGTTATTCCACCTCCCCCCCCCCCCCCCAATCCCCCCCCGGGCTATTAGACCAAAAAAGTGCAGTGAAGAGCAGTTTGTTGGCTGGAAGAGGAATCGTTAATAACGCTGCACATAAGGCCAGGTCAGGAGCTGCGGGGCCACTACCTGCACGAAGGGCCACATACCTCAGTTCTAGTGACTGCAGGATCCAACTTACAACTAGGATCTTTTTAATCCAACTGCTAATTTCAAACTTGATTAATCGATTCTCCTGAGGAGCAGCAAAACTCAGATCAGACCGAAACCAAGAACAAGAACTGGACCCTGGTGCGGCACCAACCGGTCACGTACCCAGTTACTTTGTGTTCCCTGATCTCGGAGTTATGGGGAGGGCAATGACGAGGTTCAGCCGTGTCCCCCGATGCTGGTAGTAGACATCTGATTCATTACCATCCCACGTACTCTACCCAATGCACACAATGGCATCACACCTCCCACCATCAGGTCTACAAAGTGTTTTAGCACAACTAAGGAATTGAATGCTACCGCCTTGTCACCGGGGAGGATCAATTCTCCAGATGTGAGAGTCATTTTGGAGGATAACAGATGCGGATTCTCCATGTGTATTTCATGACCCGGTGGCTCAGGGATCGGCTCATTACAGGCAATGTTCAACACACAGTGGACTTCAAAGATAACCAAGCATGAAAGACTGCACAAGTACCTGCACCCGCGATACGGCAACATCTGTTACTACTCCACCACATCCAGCAGTGACCAGTTGGATCTCCTGGGGAGCGCCACAATTAGGCACAGCAGCCCGCACTATGGCTAAGCTCAGGTAGGTCATCGTCAGCAGAGGACCCGGTGGGCACACACCCTGCTCTACACTGCCCAAGTCAAGAAGCCGCATAACCGGACAGAAAACCGACCATTGCCAGTAAAGCGCATTCAATCTTCACCTGCACGTCTCCTCCCGGCACCGTAACACTGAGAAGCATGGCTGCTCACTCTTGTCTCCACACCAGGCGGACGACCATGTACAAACAACTGGAGCTGCCGAGGTTGTATCATCTCTGTGCTGCTAACTGCAGCAAACCACCTAGTGCTATACCCCATATCTTCAGTGCACCGTTAACCCAAGACACAGCCCGTACCTGGAGCAAAATCGGCAACAAGAGTCCTGAGAAAACAGTCCGAGAGGTAAGTGCCCCCAAAGCCGACACAGGTAAGAAAGAGACAAAAGTGCCAGACCTGACCACTAAGCCTCAGCCATTACTAATCAATGACCCCTCTCCATGTCCCTCTAATCCTGGAGCAGAAGCTTCCAGAATTCACATAGAAACAGGGAATTAGGGAAGACTAAAGCAACCCTCCAGTCTTCGAGAGCAGATGCGGCCATCTTTGTTTGTCTGACTACACGATGCACATTCTGCACCATCAGTCTAAGACACTACATGCTAATTGGACTGCAGATTGGCAGCATTAGCAAGTGACAGTAGCGCGTAGTGTCTTGCACACCGTGCATAGGATGCACCATTAGTGTATCAGTTAGTCAGAGAACCAGTGTGGCCATCTTTGTCCAGTACCAGTGAGTGAATCCCATCAATGGACAAGGATGAAGAGTGCAAGGCCCAGCACCCTGTAGATTGTTCTTAAAGACACCTCAGATTTCTAGCTGCTTTGGCTAGCACACACTGACCATTATGTGACCTGGTGCACTGTGCGTGCCTTGAATTGGGAGGGGAGACCACCAAGGAGACGTGAGACTTCTAGGCCATGCAATGTTCCCTGGGAAATTTGGTATGCAAATAGGAGATAGTACAATGCCTCTGCAGCGCCACCTATTGGACAGCAACTTCCCTATAAGTCACTGTCCACCCTTCAGGAAGGCCTTGCAACGTGACTTGAAATATACGCCAAACCAGAGAATCCCAACACACATCACCGGCCTCTCAGCCAATGACAAGACTCTGGTTTTGGCTTATGCCCTTATTCACATGGGCAAGTGTGATTTTGGTCATTGAAAAACTGATGGATTCCCCTGCGAGTGTCTGTGTGGATCACATCAGTGTTTGTTGCTTTTTTTGGAGTGCAAGTGTAATCGGTTTTTCATGCACTTTAAAAAAAACCAGAAGGTGGCCCAACCAATGACATTTTGTCGCAGCCACAAACGCCCAGTGAAGTAAATCAGGTGCGATTAAAAAAACTCATTCTAATAGGCGGTTTTGGTTCGTGCAAATGGAGCAAAGTAGGGCATGCTGCGAATTTGCATTTAACATGGACCATCCATTTATGAAGAAAAAAAAAAGGACGAACGTGTGAACAACTGCATTCACTTTTAAGGTTGGGTCCTCACACGCCGGAATCCCAGCGGAAATCTTGTGGTCTGACCGCAGCGAAAAACCGCAAGATTTCTGCCGGGAAAGCACTGCTTTAAAACCCACGGCACTTAGCCACGAGTTTTAAAGCGGCTTGGCCACAGTGGCCGGCACTCCCGTAGAGAAGAGAGCAGCCGCAATGGAAAAAAAAAAAAAGAACATGCTGCGGTCCAGGAATCCGCACCGCAACGCTAGCTTCTGAGAAATCTCGTCCACATGGCTGGCTCATACCTACTTTAGCGGCCGCAGGCGAATTCGCAATGGCGAAATTCCAGACAGAATTTCCACAGCAAATCCGCCCTGTGTGAACCCAGCCTAATGGGTGCTGTCAGTTGCAAACTCAGATGTTAAACGTCCCCTTGTGAACAGGCCTTAGGGGTGTATTTACATGGGCAATTTTCATGCACAATTTTGAGAATTGCGACAGTAAGGCCCAATATCCACAGGCGGATTTGAATTGCGGAATCCGCGTGGCACGCCTGTAGGGAAGTATGAGGCATTCAGCACTTCAATTAACACCTGCAGATTTCATTTGCGGATGCCACGCGCGGAAAAGATATCGCAGTATGCTCCATTTTACTACAGATTCCGCACGGTTGGCTCCATTGATTTCTATGTAAGCGAGTGCTCTGCAATTGCGGATACATTTCAGATTTGTATCCTACAATGGTAGAGTTGGAAGGGACCTCCAGGGTCACCGGGTCCAACCCCCTGCTCAATGCAGGATCACTAAATCATCCCAGACAGATAGTTGTCCAGCCTTTGTTTGAACACTTCCATTGAAGGAGAACTCCCCACCTCCTGTGGTAACCTGTTCCACTCATTGATCCCCCTCACTGTCATAAAGTTTTTTTTTTAACTATCTAACTTGTGTCTCCTCCCTTGGAGACCAAGGCAGCCACTTTTGGCTTGTGATTTTTGCGGGGAGGGGGTAGGAATCATCCACGATCGCCGGAAAGCATTTAAAAATAATTTCCGCGATGACACGCAGGTCTTCCTCTGCAGAAATCCGCACAGAAATTGCATCTGAAAAATTGTTTTACTTTAGTCTTTATGGGCGATTTTTCTCTCAGACTGGGAATCTAAGATAGAAAAATCGTAGCATGATCTGTTTTTGGGCGAGATTAATCATTTTTTATGGACCTGAAAAAAAAAATTTTTTTTTTAAATCACATCGCCCTCGCATGCCATGTGATGTACGTACAGTGGGATATTTCTATCTTTGCTATTCAAAAACCATGCATTTTTCACGTGGGTGAGTGTCGCATGTGCTGTGATACAGTTTTATCGCAAAGCACATCGCACTCACAAGAAAAGTCATGTTTGCATGTGCAATATTGATTTGAGTTTCTTGGACAGATATCATGCTCAGCCATGGAAATACAGCCTTACTCCTGCTGCAAGGTTTAGCAAAAGATCGGACATTGACTTCTAGTGAAGCTTCTAATAGGTGGCGCTGTAGAGGCACTGAACCATCTCCCACTGGTGTACTTCCTGGATCTAGTACTGGCAACCCAGAACATCAGAGTCAACTGCCCCAACACCCAAGTGATACGTTATGATAACCAGCATAACACTGTAGACGAGCTGATGACAGGGACAAGCCGAACCTCGGTACGACCACCTTTGCTCCCTTGGTGCGCCATAACCACACAGAGCTAAACCAGAAAAGATTATCCAGGCCGAGCAGTCTGGTCCCTGGAGGGTTCAACGCGTTGTAGGGGCGTCGGATAGAAGCAGTGGCCGCTCTTCACCCCCGCTCTCTGCTACGTCTCATTTCCCCGATTAGCAGCACCAGATTCTTGGCCAATAAATAGGATTTTTTTTTATTGTTTTCTTATATGTAAAAAATGGAGGATAAAAAAGAAACAAACAGATATAAAACGTGAGAGATTCAAAGTGCTCGGTTGGGGACCCCGTGTGTCACCAAATCGATGAACACCGAGACCGGAATCTGAACATCACAGATCTGCAAGATTCAGCCGTCCCAGAAGCATCCCAACAGGTGGCCCATCAGAGGGTCTGTGACTCCGGGGCGATGTCCAGCTCATCTCTAGTATGTCACATAGAAGGAAAGTAATCCCAAGGGCGACCAGTGAGAAGAATGTCATATCCCAGAGGTAACATCTGTCTGTATCCAGAGGCCATGAAATGGGACGAGTCCTCAAGCAGCTGACAACAGAAATAATAGACACGGTGCCCAAATGTAATGTGCCTGACGCTCCTGCACCGCCTCCGGAAAGAGAAGCCAGAGAACTCCAGTCTGGAATTCATGTCCCAGGCAGGTGTCTGGCGGAGAGCGGCTCAGCCGACCGCCGGTCTGGTCGCCCTCTCTATATAAGGGAGATTCGGACTGGAATGCCAGGAGACTCGTTCCTCTGAGGAGAATGGTGATTGACCAGGTGCTCGACCACTGTGTGCTTGGACATATGCTTCATCAGATAGGTCTCCTATAGTCAGAGAAGAAGAACGGTGAAGTTAGAGCTGGACATAAAAGAGACAAGGACAAGAAGGATAAAGGGGCCTTCAGCCAAACATGTTTTATGGATCCTCACCAAATGCCAAGAACAAGGATCCCAATGCATGTTGGAGCGCTGGCTGCACGTGGAGGGTCGTTATTTAGCCACTAGTCGGAGCTGACTTATTACTGTCTGCTATACTATAAAGGCCCATTTAGACGAGACGAATGTTGGGCAAACAATGCCCGACACTTGTCGCCGCATACACTCGCTCCCGTGCTGTTGCATGGGAGCTAGTATCGCTGTCTTGCTCACAGAGCGGCCAGCAGGGGTCGGGGAGGCTGCATGAGATTTCACTCCTCACTCTCACCCGCCCCTTTCCGTTGACTTAACAAAGCGGCCGTTCAATACTGAACGGCCACTATGTTAAGTCAATAGAGAGGGGCGGGGGAGCGAGGAGAGAAATCTCGAGCCAGCGATACTAGCTCCCATGCAGCAGCACGAGAGCGAGTATGTGCAGGGACGAGTGTCGGGCATCATTTGCCCAAGATTCGT